>NW_023204429.1:0-693 GCF_002007445.2 Ailuropoda melanoleuca
AGGACACTTGTTCTATGTTCTGGCTCCAAGTGTCCAACCTGAACAATGGCCGTGTTCTGCTAAAAACCCGAGTGCTTTGCCCTCAGAGCATGAGGCCCATCCGGGGACTATTTCTGTCATGCCGCAGTATTGAAACGATGGTTCTCTCACAACCAAAGCCGTAAGGAGCGTTCTCGCAGTTTTACGGTTTTAAGATGGAGCGCGGTTCTGTTACCCAATCTTGGGCCTGATTCCTCTGTTTGCATTTGTGTTCCGCGGTTTCAGGGGGATACCTGGACGTAAGGATTTGGGACGGGTCAGAGGTAAAAATAAGACCAAGCTCGTTGCCTGAATGAAAATACAAACCCAACTGCGTGTGCTGACAAGAAACACGCCTTCTGCACCAAGTACAGAAAGCTAGAGGAAACAGGGTTCTCCGGGCGAACACCAGCCAGAGAAAAGCAGACTTCATACCAGTACACACGGTCTTCAAACCAAAGGGTCACTAGGGAAACGGCTTAACTCTGAGAAGTTTAATTCTCTAGCAGACCTTCTGCTTCTCAGTGTCTACGCACCTGCCACCATCACCTCAAAATACGCGAAGGAAGACGACAGATTGTAGAAGGAGAAAAAGACCTGCCCCTCCTCCTTGTGAACTTGATAAACTTTCAGTTGCTGGTAGAAATCAGACAGAAAATCGGTGGGAAAAGCAGG
>NW_023204430.1:0-505 GCF_002007445.2 Ailuropoda melanoleuca
CCTACACATCATCTTGACCATTGTTACTCTGAACTCCATTTCTGACCATTTGATTATATCCATATCCATCATTTCTGTGGCAGAGGCCATAGTCTCTGTCTCCTTTCTTTGCTGAGAGTTTCTCCTGCTCGTCATTCTGATGAGGAGATGTTGCGGGGATGTCCAGAGCCAAAATTATTGACCAGGACCCAGGCAGTGTGCACTTGTTCTACAGGGACCTTAGGGATGTGGGCTTCTTGATTTTTCAGCCTGCCTTCTGGGGGAGGGGCTTGCCGCATTGATACTGAGGCAACCCTGTTCTGGTAGAGTTGCCCCATCCCCTGCGAGGAGGGATGGGGATGGGCACAATGTGAACTGGTATTTCCAGGCTTTTGTCTCTGGCAGCTTTCCCTGGCGGTTTTCTGTGCCTCTTCTGAGCGTCAGGGCAGCAGTGGCCGTATCCTAGCCTCTGTCTCAGAACAGAGAGCTCACAGTCCACTCTTCACTGAGCTCTCCTGGCCACTCT
>NW_023204431.1:0-505 GCF_002007445.2 Ailuropoda melanoleuca
CCTGATGAAAAGTAATGTTGAGCATCTTTTCATGTATCTGTAAGCCATCTGTATGTCTGTCTGTCTATTCATGTCTCTTGCCTATTTCTTAACTGGATTGTTATTTTGGGTGTTGAATTTGATAAGTTCTTTATAGGTTTTGGTTAGTAACCCTTTATCAGATATGTCATTTGCAAACATCTTCTCCCATTCCATAGGTTGCCTTTTAGTTCTGTTGATTGTTTCCTTCACTGTGCAGGAGCTTTTTATCTTGGTGAAGTACCAATAGTTCATTTTTGCTTGTGTTTCCCTTGCCTCTAGTGAAGTGTCTAGTAAGAAGTTGCTGCAGCCAGGGTCAAAGAGGTTGCTGCCTATATTTTCCTCTAGGATTTTGATGGTTTCCTGTCTCACATTTAGGTCTTTCATCCATTTTGAGTCTATTTTGTGTATGGTGTAGGAAAGTGGTCCACTTTCATTCTTTTGCATGTTGCTGACTGGTTTCCTCAACACCATTTGTTGAAGAGAC
>NW_023204433.1:0-505 GCF_002007445.2 Ailuropoda melanoleuca
AGGCCTTTTGTGAGGGAAATTTACATTTATCAGGGAAATCTACATCTGTAAGGGTGTCCCGATGTCTGTGACTCCAGCCGAGAAGAAGCTGACTCCAAATCTCTAGAACATCTTTACCGATGGAGATGCCGCTGACCGCCATCTGCATAACCAACCTCACCGGTGTAGACCCGGGCCCTTCCTGGTAGCTCTGAAACTGGCCCACTCCCGACAGCTTGCTTTTGCCTTTAGCCCAAAATGGTATTTAAAGTGGAGGCTCTCCGGGAGTTTTACTGTTTTTCCGGGTGTCTCCCACATATATATGAGGTTACATGTAATGAAACTTCTGTTGGTTTTTCTCTTGCCAAATCTTTTATAACATGGGGTCTCAGCCACAGACCTAAAGGGTAGAGGGGGAATTATGCCCCCCCCACAGCAACACCGTCCAGCATCGGACCCTGGGTGTCCTTGGAGGGAGTCCTGACAGGTGGGCCGAGCTGGGAGAAGCTGCAGAAGGCTGGGACGC
>NW_023204434.1:0-505 GCF_002007445.2 Ailuropoda melanoleuca
CTTTCCCAGTACAGGTTCTTTCATTAGCCCGATCTCTCCCGAAGAATTAGGACAGAGTTAGGAGCTAGTCAGACAGAGAGAAATCTTAGCCCTGGGAGTTATCAGTATTGCTCCAATGTTCTTCTCTCTGAGTACTCTGGGTTTGGGTTCTGGTGCGGCTGAACCCTGTAACGAGGCCCACTGACCTTCAAGGACCACCTGCACAAAGTCTTGAGCGGACAGCTTATCCTTGCGCACAAAGCACTGGTACGCGCCCCCGTCACTTTTGACCATGTGATCCATTATAAGGTTTTCGTGGTTGATCCCTGTGATCCTCACATTTTTTCCAGGGTTGAGGATTTCACCGTTTCGGTACCAGGAGAGTTCCTGGTCCTCACTGCCTGTCACGCTGCAGGACAAGGAAACCTGGCTACCCACGCTGCTTTTAACTTTCCTGGGGCTGATGGTAGCTTTCAGTGGCTCTGGAAATTTCAGTAAGAGAAAGAAAAAGAAGGTAAAAAAAAAA
>NW_023204435.1:0-505 GCF_002007445.2 Ailuropoda melanoleuca
CTTCGAGCCGTTAAGATGCCAGCCAGAACAAGAAAGACCAGGAAGCTCAGAGGACACGTCAGCCATGGACATGGCCGCATTGGGAAACACAGAAAGCACCCTGGAGGCCGTGGAAATGCTGGTGGAATGCATCACCACAGAATCAACTTCGACAAATATCATCCAGGTTATTTCGGGAAAGTTGGTATGAGACATTTCCACCTGAAGAAGAACATGCACTTCTGTCCAACAATCAACCTGGATAAACTGTGGACCCTTGTTAGTGAGCAGACCAGGCTGAACTACGCGAAGAACCCTGAAGGCCCAGCACCCATTATTGATGTGGTTCATTCGGGTTATTACAAAGTCCTGGGGAAGGGAAAACTACCCAAACAGCCTGTGATTGTCAAAGCAAAGTTCTTCAGCAGGAGAGCAGAGGAGAAGATCAAAGGTGTTGGGGGAGCTTGTGTACTCATGGCTTAAAAGCTGCCTACTCCCAGTAGATCTTAATAAAGGCTTTCTGTAC
>NW_023204437.1:0-770 GCF_002007445.2 Ailuropoda melanoleuca
CATTTTAACTATGTTAATTCTTCCAATCCATGAGCATGGAATATTTTTCCATCTTTTTATGACATCCCTAGTTTTTGATGTAATGTTCCATGATTCATTAGTTGCGTATAACGCCCAGTGCACCATGTAATACGAGTGAACAGGGTGTAAATCTCATCAGCAGGGATTAATTAATACAAATATAATAGGATGTCTGAACTAGAATTTAAAACAATGGGGGAACCTGGGTGGCACAGTGGTTGAGTGTCTGCCTTTAGCTCAGGGCGTGATCCCCGACATTTTGGGATCGAGCCCCATATCAGGCTCTTCCGCTATAAGCCTGGTTCTTCCTCTCCCACTCCCCCTGCTTGTGTTCCCTCTCTCACTGGCTGTATCTATCTCTGTCTAATAAATAAATAAAATCTTTAAAAAAAGAATTTAAAACAATGAGTATAAGTATACTAGCTGGACTGAATAAAGGATAGAAGACATTAGAGAATCCCTTACTGAAGAGAAAAGTGAAGTAAAATCTATCACATCCAAATTAAAAATACTAAAACCAAAATGCAATCCCAAGTGGAAGCCATAAAAAATGAGGATGGATGAAGGAGAGGAGCAAATGGGTGATATGGAAGGTTAAATTATAGAAAACAGGGGTGCCTGGGTAGTGCAGTCATTAAGCATCTGCCTTCAGCTCAGGGCGTGATCCCGTGTTGTTCCGGGATTGAGTCCCACATCCGGCTCCTCTGCTGGGAGCCTGCTTCTTCCTCTCCCACTCCCCTGCTGTGTTC
>NW_023204440.1:0-764 GCF_002007445.2 Ailuropoda melanoleuca
CTGTGCACCCCTGTAGCCAAGAGCCACCAGGGCAGGAAGGGGCAGAGAATAAGGGGGGCAGGGTAAACTGGCAGTGGCCAACACACCTGCGGAGGGAGAACCCAAAGCTGCTCAGAGCCGGCTAGGGAGGGCTTTCTCTGCGGTGACTGCCTCTCACAGCCGGGCCCTGAGGCTCCACTTGGGCCCAGCAGCGAGATGAATTTCGACACATGCTGATCCTTCACTAGTGTGGAGACCACACCTGGGACCGTAACCCAGCAACGCCAAAGGACTTAGGGCAGATGGCATCAGGTACCTAAGTCCCAGGGACAGGAGTCCCCNATGAGCTGGACCCACCACCGTCATTCTAGGTCCCCCTCTTCAGCGAACTGTCCTTCCCAAGGCTGCCAGCAGCATGTGGGGGGTGAAGTTCTGCAGCAAATGTGGGGACAGACATCTCAACAGCCAGTTGATGGTCAACTAGGGGATGGTTCATTTGATCTGTCAACTCAGCTCGGCCATGGTACCCAGATCTGTGGCCAACTTTTAGTCCAGATGTGACCCTGAAGGATTTTTTTAGATGTGATTAACATTTTTTTTAAGAGAGGGAGGGGGAAGGGGTAGACGGAGAAGGAAAGAGAATCTCAAGCAGGCTCCACAGCCAGAGGGAGCCTGACCCAGGGCTCCATCTCACTACCCCGAGATCATGACCTAAGCGAAACTCAAGAGTTGGAGGACCAACCAACTGAGCTACCCAGGCGCCCCTAGATGTGAGTAACATTTAC
>NW_023204441.1:0-505 GCF_002007445.2 Ailuropoda melanoleuca
CGGCAGAGGCCTCCAGCAGGGCCTGGAGGGAGTGGGGCCGAGGCGACAGAAGGAAGAGGCCCCAGCTGTGTCCTAGTGGGTCATGAGCTCACGAACTGCACCATACTTGACGGCTGGCTCACGGGGACAAAAGCACCGGCACGCTGAGGGCTGACGATGGGTGGCTTTCCCTGGTGACCCTAGGCCTCAGCCATCTCAAGGCCCCATAAGCAGTGTCCAGTACTGGGAGCTTACTGGGTATGCTAGGCTGTGTGTGGTGTTTCTTTTCCCAACTGGAAAAGGACCCTGTAGTACATATGATAATCCTCTCTGAGCACCTGCTTTCCCTTCCTCTTAAAGCAATTATCAAATCATAAATACCAAACAGAATAGAGAAGAATAATAAAACGAACACATTCGGTGTCTACCCCCAGGATAAGAAGCTGTATTTGGGAGGTGCCTGGGTGGCACAGCGGTTAAGCATCTGCCTTCGGCTCAGGGTGTGATCCCGGCGTTATGGGATCGA
>NW_023204442.1:0-505 GCF_002007445.2 Ailuropoda melanoleuca
TAAATAAATAAATAAATAAATAAATAAAAATTAAAATTAAAAAAACCCTAAAAACCAAACCAAACAAACAAATAAATAAATAAATTATTAAAAAAAGAAAAAAAAGAAAAACTGCTCCCAACACGGTGTGGGGTCCGACACTGAACAGCGGATACGTACAGAGCCTCCATGAAGCCTGACAGCAGGAGTGGAGATTCTGGCGGCCACGCAGTCCTGGGGGACATATGAATCCTGACCAGCCAGAGTGGAGAGACCTCGCTGAACCCCCTGGGAATACACTTGGCACCCCAAGGGGGGTCACACCTCAGTCCTAGAATAAAAGCCACTCTAAAAGTGCTCTAACAATGTTCCAGGAACCTCCAAGGGATCTGGTTGATCTGCAAATAAGTTACCTGCCTGTTAGAGAAAACTATACAGCACTCTATGAATGAAGGCAGAAAGAAAGAAAGAAAGAAAGAAAGAAAGAAAGAAAGAAAGAAAGAAAGAAAGAAGAAAGAAAGAAAGA
>NW_023204443.1:0-505 GCF_002007445.2 Ailuropoda melanoleuca
TAAATAAATAGTCCAATTAGAAAATGAGCAAAATATATAAAAATATATTGTAAATAATCAAATGAAATGATATTGAGCACCGTTCTCTTTTAGGGAAATGGAACTCAAAACCACATTGAGTTATCACTCTAACCTATCAGAATGTCTTTAAAAAAAAACTGACAACCCAGAATGCTGGTAAAGGTGCAGAAAAGTTAAATCACTCATGTGTGCTGGTAGAAAGTGAAATGGCATTCTCATTCTGGTAATTGTCTGTAGGTTTCTTTTGAAAAGTAGATATGCAAGTATCATATGACCCAACATTTGCACTAATGGGCATTTATCCCAGAGAAAAGAAAACTATGGTCACACAAAAACCTATATATGGATATTTATAGCAGCTTTATTCATAATAACCCCATTTGGAAAAAAAATTTATGTCTTTCAATCGTTAGTGATTAAATAAAGTCTGGTACATCCATACTACAAACCACTAGTCAGCAAAAAGGGACATACTCTTAATATA
>NW_023204444.1:0-505 GCF_002007445.2 Ailuropoda melanoleuca
ATTGGAAGATCCCTTCAAAGCAAACACAGCACAGAGAGTGACCCAGCAAGTGTACAGCAATAACACCACTGGAAGAACTCGATGGAATGCTTTATTTTTTTAAGAGACTATAATGCAGGAGTTTAAAGCTAAAGCGATCATTCCCTTTGCCTGTGGTGTAAAATGTGCATCGCGCAGGTACTGCTTTTTAACAAGAACTAAGTGATGCTCCTTGGGTGCTGCTGCCATTCAGACTAGTAATTTGATTCTTTTAAAGCGAAGTAATTTGTGGGGAGGGAGAAGAAAGAGAAAGTCCTGTGAAGGAACTTTTGTAGACTTACCAACTTTTGCTCTAATCCCTTAGCATCGGCTCCTCCCTAAAGGGAATATGTGTCACGATTTGCAGCATTAATGAAGGCAGGTAACTTGTATGTAATGGATATAAGGTCACTTCAATTTCGGTTCAGGAAGCAGGGAATGCAATGTTACATTAGAGCTGCTATGCCACACTCACAGTATCTTGCTA
>NW_023204445.1:0-505 GCF_002007445.2 Ailuropoda melanoleuca
AACAACAACAACAACAACAACAAAACTATACCTTTCTTTTATTTTGTTTTTCTTACCTCTAACTGAAATTGAGCATTTCTTTCAATTGTTACTATAGGCCACAAGCCAGAGGCATAGCATAGCAGTACTTAGGACTTTGTTGTCGATAAAATCGCAGATATTTTTATATCACATTACAATTGTTTTGAACTATCATTTATGCTCATCACCACTTCAGAAATATAGTAGTCATTAGATAGAAGTCACATGTATTACTGCATCACAAATTGTGTTTAAAATGTTTTTAATTTTTCCAATATAATTAGTTTCCTTTGGATCCTATGTACTTTTTAAATGAGTTTAGTAGTATTCTAAGGAAGAGCCTATAGGCTTCACCAGGCCCCGCAGGGGTCCAAAGAATACTGAACCCTGTAGTAGAAGAAAGCCTAAGTCCATAGAAGAAAATTAATTTCCCGGACACACAAACAACATCACGTGCCTCTATTTGCCAAAAAGAAAAAAAAAA
>NW_023204446.1:0-505 GCF_002007445.2 Ailuropoda melanoleuca
TACATTCAAAATGGATGAAAGACCTAAATGTGAGACCTGAAACCATAAAAATCCTACAAAAGAACACAGGCGGTGTCCTCTTAGACATCGGCCATAGTAAATTTTTCTAGATATATCTCCTGAGGCAACGGAAACAAAAGTAAAAATAAACTATTAGGACTACATCAAAATAAAAGGCTTCTGTACAGTGAAGGAAACAATCAACAAAAGTAAAAGGCAACCTACAGAATGGGAGAAGATATTTGCAAATGATGAATCTAATAAAGGGTTAGTATCCAAAATATATAAAGAACCTATAAAACTCAACACCCAAAAGCAATGTTGCAATATACTTGTAAACAACCCAAAGGTAAAAAATAAAAAGGATAATGGAAATGAGAAAAAATTTTGAACTGAATTTTAATATATAGCTATTATAGCATCTAGAGAAAAAATGTATATCCTTAAATACAGACACTTAAAAAGAAATAAAAAAGGCTGAAGATCCATGACCCAAGTAGTCATC
>NW_023204447.1:0-505 GCF_002007445.2 Ailuropoda melanoleuca
GTACCACCAAAATCTCACTCCAGTGATCTGTGTATTTGTTTTATGGTGTTTCAGTGTTTTAAGACATTCTTCCATATAGGAAGATAGATTTACAGCAGTTATGCTCCAAGAGTTAGCAGATCTTGGTTGATTCACAGATCAAGTGGGTATAAAATGGATTTGCAAAGAAGAAGAAAAAAAGAAAGAAAGGAAGAAAATACTAAAAGGATGTCAAATATCAGCATGATTCTTTAGATATATATATGCATTTCTCAGAAGCTACTTAACAACTGATTAATCTCAATATTTATTCTTCTGTGTTTTGAGCTAAACATGTTATAAGTAAAAATAACTTCCATTTTAATGGTCCTTCTTCTCAGATGTAAATGTACTTGTTATGTGCTTGATCAAGCCTATCTATAACTGCCAGGTTCAAATACTAACACATGAACTACATGCATGAACTAAATACTTCAGATGCTTAATTTTTAGTATCTGCTTTATGCAAAAAAAAAAAAAAAAAAGC
>NW_023204448.1:0-782 GCF_002007445.2 Ailuropoda melanoleuca
TTAAAGGTTAAAAAAAAATTACTTGTCCTGCTGGCTAATCAAGTACTCAAGAACGGCTAACAATTCATTTAAATAGGAAGTTGCTTAAAGCCAGTTTGGCCAGGCCTTTCTGAATCACCCAACTTTCATCCAGTGCAGATATAATCGCCAAGTAACCTGCTAATCCTTTCTGATGCCCTCTTTTTTCCCCCCTGAAAAAGAGAGACAACCGGATGCCACACAGAGGAATCCAGTTTCAATCCAGCAAAATTTCCACCCTTGGGATACTTTGCATCGCTCCCCTCCCCCAATCCAACCAACCATGAGAGCAAACTGCTGGGCCAAGACATCACTGCTGGTCCCAAAGGATTGCCGGTGGCCCGTCACCACGTTGGTCACTAGGACCCGCCGAGACAAGCCTGACAGAGACAGAGATGGGGCAGAGAGACAAGCATCACTCAGTCTGGACCGGGGGTTTGAAGTCCGTGAAAGTCTTTCCTCTGGGGACCTGTGGGGGCAGCCGCGGCTCACCTGCGCTGAAGCAGTTGTTTGCCTGAATGTTGAGGGACCACGCGCAGGACCAGGCCCCAGGGATCCGGAAACTGCAGAGCATGCCAGGCCGGTCTCCTGCTGAGGGCAACAGTGAATATAAAAGGTGGCTGCTCTCAAGGGACCTTCCCTCTGTGCTGCCAGGCCAGTGACCACCCGGTCTGGGAAACCTCCAGGAAGGTTGCTGTGAGATCTGTACCTTGGCCCCATTTTGGCTTTTATGGTAACAAAGAAGAGACACTCAGCTGAGGCAC
>NW_023204449.1:0-505 GCF_002007445.2 Ailuropoda melanoleuca
TGTGGGGCCAGTTTCTTATATCCTATAAAGAAATTTTTAAAATTTGCTTTATAACTCCCAAGATCCAGAACTGTGGTAGAGTAGGTTATCAATATTTTAAAAATTAAATATGAATATCAAATATCTCCCTACCCCACCTGCATAGGCTGGTCATGTTGACATAATATTAATCAGGACACAGAATTCAGCCTTGAACATCAGTTTCTAAAAGGAATTGAAATACACCAGGAAATTTGTGATTTTCTCTGGTCTTCACAAAAGATCAAGGTATTGTAAGGTCATGGTAAAAAGATATTGCATGGATCATATGGCAATTTCTTAGGTTTTTCTTTACCTTGTCCTTCTTTTTCCCTAGTACTTTTATTTTTATACTTGGTGATAAAATACATATATGTATTTTATATGGTGATAAAATACGTATAAAATTTATCATTAGGGGTACCTGGCTGGGTCAGTCCATAGAACGTGCAACTCTTGATCACAGGGTTGTGAGTTCAAGCCCCAC
>NW_023204450.1:0-505 GCF_002007445.2 Ailuropoda melanoleuca
TGAAAAAATATACTACATATCAAAACCTTTGGAATGTTGTTAAAGCTGTAGTTAGATGGAAATTTAGAATCTTAAATGCATATATCAAAAAAAGAAAGGTTAAAAACAAATAAACTAAATAACCACATCAATATTGTGGGACAAGAGTTAGCAAAATAAGCCTAAATGATTCAGAAGAAAGTAAATGGTAATAAAATCATATATTAATAAATATAAAATAAACATATGTTAGAGATCATGAACAAGCCAGAAGTTGACTCTTTGAAATGACTAACACTATTTGAAAAAATTTAGTGTGGACTAATAAATTCCATATGTGAGACAACACAAATAATTAATCACAGGAATGAAAAACGATGTATCTCAACAAAGCCTACAGTTATTAAGAAAATAAGAGAATATTTGAATAACTTTATGCCAAAAATTTGAAAAAATTAAATAAAACTTTCATTTAAATATAAAATTGCATCACCTAGGAATATATCTAAACAAAAGGTATCTAATA
>NW_023204451.1:0-505 GCF_002007445.2 Ailuropoda melanoleuca
TCATCCCCGCCTGCTGCACTGGGGCAAAGCAGAGCTGAGAAACCCCTGCCGGCTGCAGGAGACGCTCCCGTGGAGACGATGCCTGGGACATCTGGAGCGAGGTCGAGGTCCTGCCATCCGGCGCCCATTCTCATGGAGGACACTGGAACGGGGTCAGGGGCAAGTGGCATAAAGCAAATCATAGTTAGACCTTTACTTTCCTCCTCCCCAGAGCTGTTTCTCCCCGCAGCCCCTTTCCTTCCTCTGTGGACTCATAAATCTGACCACAGACATAAGGTATGCGCGGACGTGGGGTGCAGCCCAGGGGGTGGTCTTCTCCACGTATCTGCACATATTTGAGGCCACCTGCAAACCAATTGTTCCAACAAAACGTCGCTTTGGTTTTATCTTTCATCAGTCTGTGTTTCTGGCCCATATTCTCGAAAGGATTATGAATCACGAGCTTTCTGATGGAACAGGACAAGCCTTCAGTGTTGATACAAAGCAGGAATGAAGGCGTTCTAAC
>NW_023204452.1:0-178 GCF_002007445.2 Ailuropoda melanoleuca
CTTCGTGAAAAGGGAAACATGAGGGAAACTGGTCGCGGAAGCCTGACGTGTGTGCCCGATAGTGGTCTCTGGGACCCCACACCGTGCAAGGAAATATCAACGATCATCATCTCTCGTGAGTAAGGGAGCATGAATGAAAAGGTTCAGGATTTTCGAGGACTCAGCACCCTTCTCATTG
>NW_023204452.1:688-772 GCF_002007445.2 Ailuropoda melanoleuca
GGGATCAGGATTTTCGAGGGCTCAGCGCCCTTCTCATTGGAAATAAAGCAGAGCGTCCAGGAAAACACCTCCAGCGAACAGCAG
>NW_023204452.1:1187-1373 GCF_002007445.2 Ailuropoda melanoleuca
CCATAGTGGTCTCTGAGACCCCACACAGTGCAGGGAAATATCAACGATCATCATCTCTCGTGAGTAAGGGAGCATGAATGAAAAGGTTCAGGATTTCCTGGATTCAGCGCCCTATTCATTGGTAATAAAACAGAGCGTCCAGGAAAACACCTCCAGCGAACAGCAGCCTTTTCACTGGGGACCCCG
>NW_023204453.1:0-505 GCF_002007445.2 Ailuropoda melanoleuca
TCCTCCCCTTCTCTTATAAGACACTTTGCTGTGGTTTTTTTAGGGCACATCTTAATCCAGGATCAGCTCATCCCAAGACCCTTAGCTTAATTATATCTGCAAAGGCCTTTTCCCCAAATAAGGTCACACACATAGATTCTGGCGCACATATCTTGGGGGTGGGGGGCTAATTTTGCACCATTCAACCCACAATACCTACCTCGTGACAGACTCGGTTCTAAACCCTAGAGGCCGCAGGATGTGTGGCAGTCAGGGCCACGGGGCCCAGCTTCACGAAGTTTATATTCTGATGGGGGAGCGGTCAACAAACAAACAAACAAACTGTGATTTAATATAATTTCCAGTAGCGAGAGCTGCTCTGAAGCGCACTTGGGAAGGGCAAAGGGCAGAGTTTGTCCGGGTTTGGGGGGGTTGTTCTCTTCAAAACAAAGTGGTCTTTGCAGCCCTCCAGCAGGATGTGCGGACATGACAGCGGGCGTGGTGGGCTGACGTCACTCGCACATGC
>NW_023204454.1:0-505 GCF_002007445.2 Ailuropoda melanoleuca
TCTCTTTCTTTTTGCCTTTCCCCCCTAAATGTGACATTAGAAGGCTTGGATGGCATTTCAGACTCAGGTACAGAACAGAGCTGAGAACCAAAGGTGGGCTGCTGTGATTCCAACGCACAGGACTTTTCTTCAGGAGAAGTCTGACACATCTGGGGGATACTTTACTCCCCACCAAGAGGGAAATGAAGACGGTACCATGCATTCTTGTCCAAATCTGAGTGTTAAAGAGCTACAGTATGTCCTGGAGGCCAATTTCTCTTCAATCTGTGGCCCAACCAGACTCCACTCTGACTTTGGGGAGGTCCACAGTCACATAAAAACACAAAAAGGTTGTCAAGCACAGAAAAGACCAAGAATGCTACTCATTCTAACAAGTTAAACTGCTGGTATTCAAGTTGTCGCAGAACTCATAATAGATAATCGGTTCAAGTGTTTCAGCTTTCCTTTTTATTTTATTTTTTTTAAAAACGTGTTGTCCCCAGGCAAAAAAAATAGCTATCTGGCA
>NW_023204455.1:0-505 GCF_002007445.2 Ailuropoda melanoleuca
TTATTTATTTGACAGAGAGAGAGACAGCCAGCGACAGAGGGAACACAAGCAGGGGGAGTGGGAGAGGAAGAGGCAGACTCCCAGGGGAGGAGCCTGATGTGGGGCTCGATCCCAGAATGCTGGGATCATGGCCTGAGCGAAGGCAGACGCTTAAAGACTGAGCCACCCAGGCGCCCCTGGCTATGCACTCTAAATAGTGTTTATTGCTAAAAGAGTTTTAAAGAACTACATAATAAATATTATGATAAGAGAAAATAATGTGTTCTTTTTAGAGCATCTGAGATCAGTCAATAGATTTACCCCTCGTTTGTCACCTATGGAAAGTTATGTTCTAAAGAAAATATGGAGACAAGTGTATTCAGTAATTCCTAGTACTTACTCCGGTAAGAATGAACACACTTGTTAAAAATAATAAACAACACACAACTATACACATATGCATACAATTATCCTATTACCTGGATCTGTTCCCATTTGTATAAGGCAGTTTGTAAAGGGTAGTAAA
>NW_023204456.1:0-505 GCF_002007445.2 Ailuropoda melanoleuca
TTTTTTTTTTTTTTTTTTTTTTTTTTTAAGATTTTTATTTTTAAGTCACCTCTACACCCAATGTGGGGCTCAAGATTCACAACCCCAAGATCAAGAGTCATATACTCTACCAGCTGAGCCAACCAGGCACCCTGTTAGATCAATATTTCTGATGCAAGTAGTTTATCATAATTCACAGTCTTAAATTTAAATACTTAATATGGTATTTAATGTTGTCTCCAATAAGGTCCTTAACTACCTTTTCAGCCATATCTTACACTATTTTCTACATATGCTTTATATACTAGCCACACAAAGATTACATTCATTTATTTATTGTCATTCAAACAGATATTTAAAGCTCTTATAGTGCTATACAGGTATGTTAACCCTTGAGTTCTGTAGGTAGTACTCCTATAAAATGAACATCATGTTTTTTTAAAAAAGATTTTATCGGGGCTCCTGGGTGGCTCAGTCGTTAAGCGTCTGCCTTTGGCTCAGGGCATGATCCCGGAGTCCTGGGATC
>NW_023204458.1:0-505 GCF_002007445.2 Ailuropoda melanoleuca
TTTGCTGCATCCCAAAGGTTTTGAACTGTTGTGTTTTCATTTTCATTTGTTTCCTTCAAATTTTTTAATTCCTCTTTAATTTCCTGGTTGACCCATTCATCCTCTAGTAGGATGCTCTTTTATTTCCAAGTGTTTGAGTTCCTTCCAAATATCTTCTTGTAATTGAGTTCAAGTTCAAAAATTATGGTCTCAAAATATGCATTCTTTTGGTACGGGTTGAAACCCAATTTGTGACTATGTGATCTATGTGACTATGTGATCTATTCTGGAGAATGGTACCCATTCTTTTGGTACGGGTTGAAACCCAATTTGTGACTATGTGATCAATTCTGGAGAATGTTCCAGGTACACTCGAGAAGAATGTGTATTCTGTTGCTTTAGGATGGAGTGCTCTATATATCTCTGTGAAATTCTTCTGCTCCAGTGTGTAATTTAATGCCCTTGTTTCCTTGTTGATCTTCTGCTTCAATGATCTGTCCATTGCAGTGAGTGGGGTATTGAAGTC
>NW_023204459.1:0-2237 GCF_002007445.2 Ailuropoda melanoleuca
GGGATGCCTTTCTTCCCCAAGGTCTGAAAATGTTTGCAATGTCCTATATGGTGGTGAAGAGCTTGGTCTCTGGACTACACCTTCTAGGCTTTGATTCCCGGCTGCAAGACCTCCTAGCTGTCTTATCCTGAGAAAAACGGTTGACCTCGTAAGCGTCATGTAGGGAGGAATATTATTCCTATTTCATCGGATAGTTGAGAGGATTGAACATTACTTTTTTTTTAATATTACCTAAAAGCATGTAATAGTGTGACATGTCGAAAAAGCTGAAGAAGTACTGGTTGTGATGATGATGGTGACATTTTTCACCTGTGCAGCAATGAGGAATGAACCCTAAATACGAAGAAGGAATAAACCTTCAATATATCTTTAGTTCACAGAATTCGGGGCTGTCCTGGGGCACGCTGCTCCTGAAGTCAGGGATTCGAGATTATCGAGCACCATGGGGGCATCTGGAACAGCAGGTGTCCACAGTCTAATATGGCTCTGTCTACTGAAATATATTACTATCCCCTCTCATTGTAAATATGTTTGGCTTGTGACACCCAGTGACGAATGTGAGACTCTGAACAGATGTGGGAGGATGAGGGTGGAGCCGGTCAGTAGTCCCAGCCTGCCCTGCGCTGCACTCATTCTCAGCTGGCTTCCTTCTCAGGGGTGAATGTAGGTGAAGAGACTTTTGAAAGGTGGTAAGGGCCACTACTAAGTTTTGTGAAGTAAACACCCTGGCATTTCACTAAAACCAGACAATATTTCTGCTCTATAAAATCTATTCCATGTTTATTGTGAAAAATATGGGGAAAAATGATGAAACATCAATAAAAACTCACTTATTATAACTCCACTTAGTGTTGTCCACTATTAGCACATCCAGCATTGCAATACTTTTTGCTCTGCCTATTCTCCACAATTTTCCCTCAACAAAAAAAGTTAACAATTTTTTGACTTTCTTTTTAAGAGCAAGCAATTTTAAGTTTGCAGTAAATTTGAGGGGAAGGTGCAGAGATTTCCCATATACACCAAGCCCTCACCAGTGCATAGCCTCCCCCATTACCAACATCGCCACCAGAGTGGTTCATTTGTTACAATCGATGAACTTACACTGACACACTATTATCCCTGAAAGTCCTTAGTTTACCAAAGCGTTCACTCTTCTTTCTGTTGTATAGCCCATAGGTTTGGACAAATGTATAATGAACGACATGTATCATTAGAGTATCATAGAGAGTATTTTCATTGCCCTAAAAGTCCTCTGGGCTCTGCCTATTCATACCTTCCCTGACTTCCAACCCTTGGAAACTACTGGTTTTTTTGTTGATGCCGTAGTTGCGCCTTTTCCAAAATGTCCTATTGTTGGAATCATACAATAGTAGGCTTTTCAGTTTGCTTCTGTCCCTTAGTTTTATGCGTTTAAGTTTCCTCCCTGTCTTTTTGTTGCTTCATAGCTCATTTCTTTTTAGAGCTGAATCATATTCCACTGGCTGCACGTCCTACAATTGATTTATCAATACACCTATGGAGGAACATCTCAGTTGCTTCCAAGTTTTGACAATTACAGATAAAGTTGCTGTAAATATTCACACGTACCTTTGTGTGTAGAGATATGTTTTCATCCTGATTCTTGGATGAAATGTTAAGACGATGGTTAGGCAGATCCCCTAGCCAAGTTGGAGTAAAAATAGATGATGATTAGACTAAGCTACTCAGAATAAATGAGTGCTCTCAGACTAAATAAAGACTTCTGTATATGTATCTATTCAATGTGACAGAACTTAATTGACTTTTAAAAGTACAACTAAAATAATGCTAAGATAGTAAGTAAATATCTTCATTTTTTAAAGGCTTTTGAAAATTTTATATCAATACCGAAATCACATGCCATAAAAGATGAATGATGAGAACAGTTTGCATTGAAATAATGAATTAAATAAGATTGCGAAGGTAAAAGAGGCTTCTGTTTGTCTTATGAAAGCAAATTTTCTCAGATAATTCATCTTGACCATATGCTGAAATTCTTTGCTTGTTACTGGAAAAGCTAACAAGTGGATTATGGGTGTAGGCCAGTATGAAGTAAACTTGCACCAAGGCTATCTGTCCTAGATGAGAAAAAATATTTACACAAGGAGCTAAGTGTCTGTGCGGAATCACTAAAAGGTCATGACCTTGAGGTTGGCAGTTGAGAGTCATTTTAGAGTTTTCAGAGCAAGTGATAAAATAAATTCAACTGTTGCTATGAT
>NW_023204461.1:0-505 GCF_002007445.2 Ailuropoda melanoleuca
GAAAGGGTAAAGTAAGATCTAAAACACATTTTTAAGCCAAATCTCATGAAAGGTTTGGGGGTTCAGAGAAGTTCACTGGCCAGGATGGACAGGATGTATTCGCTCCACCCCTGGGGAATGCTGGGGCATGAAAAGAACAGAATATCTTGAGCGGCAATCCAGACCAACCTACATTTGAGTTGAGAAATGAGAGCCATTGCATTTCAGTGACATTCAGAAGAGACCCTCGGAGCAGAAGCAGGCAGTGATAACTGCTACATTGGGATCTGAGAGGACAATTGAAAAGCATGAAACTGCTGGGCCTCTGAGTGTCAGTAGAAGAAGTAGTAAAGGGGCAAGACGTCTTGGGACAGAGGCGCCTTAGTCCTGTATGTCCCCAATAAACAAACAATTAAATGAATGCACGGTGCTTGCTGTGCAAATGAACCTTCAAGGGAGCACTCTGGCACCCCATTCTGGGTACATTGGCCCATAAGCCACTTCTACAAAGAAATTCTATGACAAC
>NW_023204462.1:0-505 GCF_002007445.2 Ailuropoda melanoleuca
TGTACCCTTGGAAAGAAAAGTTCTAAAGATTCATGCACATCTGGAGTCCACGTGCCCCTTTCCCCTCTCTTTCTTCTTCTCCCCGACCCGAAGGATGATTTTAGAGTTCCTTAGCTCTGCTCCCACTGTGCTTTACCTTCTGCCCCCACTACCTCAGGCCTCAACAGGCCCTGTCTACAGCCCCCTTGAGCTGAGGCTCCTTGACACTGCTCTCCGAACACCCCTGCACCTACCCCCTGGCACCTCTATTCCCCTTCACAGACGGCCCTCCCTTTCCCCTGCACCACCTGACTACCCCAGCCTGCTTCTCTGGGAAGCCCCAACTCCAATGTCACGCTCCCTTTCTCCCTCCATTCTCCCCAAGGCGCCTTCGAGGCAAAAACTCTAAACACACACCGTCAACGTCAACTCTGAGACTTCACTTTTAGAATTTTTCCTAAGAGCAAAATTAGGGATTCCTGCACAGATTTACTTATAAAACTCTTAAATTCAGAATAATAAGAGA
>NW_023204464.1:0-593 GCF_002007445.2 Ailuropoda melanoleuca
CTGGAGAACCCTGACTTACACAGTCTCCCACGATGACTGGATTTTTTTCTCTTTGTAGACTTGTCTTTTTTAGTCACATATTTGGAGGTTATGTCATTAGGTGCAAACAAATTTAAGATCGTTTCATCTTAAAGTTGAAACTTTTATTGCTCTGAAGTGAACCACTTTTATCTCTGACTTTGTAACTTGGTTTGCATAATATTTTCCCCACGCTTTACTAGTTGATAAACTTATACAGAAGGTGTGTCTCTTATAAACGGCATGTTCAACTTTGTTTTATTTTATTATCTGGTCTGAGGAACTTTATATTTCAATTGAAATACTTAGTCTGTTTAAATACACTGTAATTTAGGCTTAAATCTACCACCTTGTTTTCTATTTGCCCTGTTCTATATTTTTTATCCTTTCTTGAGANCTTTCTTGAGATTTTTTGGATTTATTTAATAATTTATAATTACACTTGTTCTTCTCTTAGCTTGTTAATTATACTTAAAAATTTGGAGGGGGCATTTTCCCTGGAGATTACAACAGGTATTCTTGACTTAAAAAACTGCTCTTTTTGTTGCTATTTTAATCTTCTATTTTCAATCTCA
>NW_023204465.1:0-505 GCF_002007445.2 Ailuropoda melanoleuca
GAGAGAGTAGGCGGCCGTTCTCTACGAGGGAGAGGCATTAGCAAGAGGCTACATGGCAACAGCGTCAGAAGGTCAATGCCGGCAAACAGCTGAGAGGACTTCCCATTCAGCCTGCGGGGTCCAGGCAAAAAAAAAACACACTGCCACAAGGTTTTCCCCCAACTGAGCAGCCTTGCAGCACTCCTCGCAAGGTGCCACCTTCCAGCCCATCCTTTGCAAATCCGAACCAGTTTGATTTTAGTTGCCAACTTTTTTCCTCCCCAGGCTCCTACGCCATAGGGAAGGTGCCCACTCCAGCTTCAGAGAGACTGATAAAGCCCAGCATCGGGCAGAGGAGTGGCGTTAGAGGGGGAAATCGGATGGGCACAGAGAGCGCTGGAAGGTGGCATTCCCACCCCAAAAATGCTGGTTGCAGGGGAGCGTTCGCCAGGAGAGAAATCGGCAGCCTGAACTTGGCAAGGGCTTTTTTTTTTTTCTTTTTTCTTTTTGGGAAAACCAAGCAAAC
>NW_023204467.1:0-505 GCF_002007445.2 Ailuropoda melanoleuca
GGGGGGGGGGTGGCTCACAGAGTCGGGGAGGGAGGTCCAGTGAGTGAAGGCACCAGGATACAGGGACATTGAGCTGGGCTTACAGGGTGGGGTGGGGGTCGGCTGGGGAAGTTTGAGCTCTGTCTTTATTGCTTCAGCCCCTGTTACGGACTGCATTATGTCCTCCCCCCAAATTCACAGGTTGAAGCCCTAACCCCCAATGGAACTGTATTTGCAGATATGGACTTTAAATCGGTAATGAAGATTAAACGAGGTCATAAGAGGGGGCTGATCTAATGGGACTGGGGTCCTTATAAGAAGAGGAGGAGACACGGCAGGGGCTGGGGGTACATGCACAGAGGGAAGGCCCTGTGAGGACACAGCGAGGGGGGAGCCGTCTGCCAGGCGAGGAGAGAGGCCTCTGGAGAAACCAACCGTGCCCACACCTTGATCTGGGACTCCCAGCCTCCAAAACTTGGAGAAAATTCATTTCTGTTGTTTAAGCTCCGCCTCCCCCCCCCCCCCC
>NW_023204468.1:0-506 GCF_002007445.2 Ailuropoda melanoleuca
AAAAAAAAAAAAAAAAAAAAAAAAAAAAAAAAAAAAAAGAAAGTGGTTCTGTTTCATTCTTCTGCATGTACCTGTCCGATTTTCCCAGCACCATTTGTTGAAGAGACTGTCTTTTTTCCATTGAGTATTCTTTCCTGCCTTGTCGAAGATTAGTTGACCATAGAGTTGAGAGTTCATTTCTGGGCTCTCTATTCTGTTCCATTGATCTGTCTGTTTTTGTGCCAATACCAAACTGTCTTGATGATTACCGGTTTGTAATAGAACTTGAAGTCCAGAATTGTGATGCCTCTGGCTTTGGTTTTCTTTTTCAACATTCCTTTGTGTATTTGGGGTCTTTTCTGGTTCTATATAAATTTTAAAATAGTTTGTTCCAGCTCTGTGAAAAATGCTGGTGTTATTTGATAGGGATTGCACTGAAAGTGTAAGTTGTTCTAAGTAGCATAGACATTTTAACAATATTTGTTCTTCCAATCCATGAGCATGGAACGTTTTTCCATTTCTTTGTG
>NW_023204469.1:0-506 GCF_002007445.2 Ailuropoda melanoleuca
AAAAAAACTTAAAAAAAAAAAAAAAAAAAAACAAGCCTGCCTTCTTCTCTCCGTTCTATAAGCTATAATGCTACTAGAACGAGTTGATATAAAGATTTCACAACTTCTAAATGCAGGTAGACAATTGAAATACCATACTTGACTCAGGAAGGGGGTAAGGAGGGGAGCAGTTTGCCAAATCTATGGATCAAGGTGTATTTCTATGTAATTTATGATTATTACAAATAAACACAATTTGTCAAGAGGTTTTTTTCATCTGGAACACTAGAATACTATTGAAAGTGAAAATTTTTCCAAATTAATAGAAGCGAAAATACAAATAGCTGAACACGTTCATTTTTTATGAAGCTAGTTGAGGATATAGACAGTCATGCAGGATCTGAATGGCCTGATTTAATGTGTGCCTCTTTACTGGTAAAGAACCAGAAGAGAACTTGATCTTTCACTGCTAGCCAGTCTCAGTTAGAAACTTACCTCTACTTAATTTACCTTTAGAAGCTCTCACT
>NW_023204470.1:0-3638 GCF_002007445.2 Ailuropoda melanoleuca
TGGTGGTAGCACATACTACGCAGACTCCGTGAAGGGCCGATTCACCATCTCCATAGACAACGGCAAGAACATGCTGTACCTGCAGATGAACAGCCTGAGATCCGATGACACGGCCGTGTATTACTGTGCAAAGGACACAGTGAGGAGACATCAGTGTGAGCCCAGACACAAACCTCACTGTAGAAGGGGATCTGGACCAGCAGGGGGTGCACACTAGTCACCAGTTCTGTCCTTAAGCCNAAGCCCCAGGAGCAGCTGCAGGTGGAGGTTGTGGGCAGGTTTCCTGTCAGGGTCTGGGGCTTCCTCTCCATAGAGCAGTTTCCCTCAGGGACCCTCTCCTCAGACATGATTCTGTGCTTACCTCCTCACTCTATGGCTTAGAAAATAATTTAATGTGAATACGGGTATAGAAAAAAACCACAAAATACAGACTCACTCACATTGTTTAGTTCTGTCCCTAAATACCAATGAATTACAAATATCCTGATGCCCATCAGCTGAACCTTCACAGGAATCCCAGCTGCACTCAGTGTGCATCACAGGACCTCCCAACTCAACATGCAAACTTGCTAGAGCAGCATTAAGTGTGTGCAGGACATGAGGCTGCAGAGGCATTGACAATCCAAAACAAGTGCAGAAAGAGTCTTGGTGGGGGTCACTGTCTTAAACCAAGTCACAGCATCAGTGTTAGTGACAACATGGGAAAGCAGTGGACACCTTCCTGGTGTTGTGTGGATGTTGATTCTGAAGATCTCCCTATCTCTCTGTCTCTCTCTCTGTATTACACACACACACACACACACAAACACACACACATGCACACTCACAGTCACTACACGGGGGGATAAAACTTTTATCACCTTCACTTAATTTCTCTAGGAAATGTGGTCCCAAGACAGAAATATACAGCACAGAGGAAGACCTCAAGAAGAAGAAAAATCTGAGATAAACCACCTAACAAGAGAAAGTACAAGTGAACCCTAAATACAGCACAAGGAAGGAAGTAGTAAAGATTAGAGCAGAAATTCAAAAAATAAATGCTATAAAAACTAAAAAAAAAAAAACAGAAGATAAAAAACCAGGGATAAACATTGTTGAAATGTCTATCCTGAACAGAGGAACTTACACTTTCGATGCCATTGCTATTAAAATACCATTGACATTTTTCAAAAAGCTCAAACAAACAATCCTGAAATTTGTATGGAACCAGAAAAGACCCTAAATTGACAGGGGAATGATGGAAAAGAAAACCAAAGCTGGCAGCGTCACGTTAGCTGACTTCAAGCTATGTTACAAAGCTGTGATCACCAAGACACCATGGTACTGGCACAAAAACACATACACATCTCAATGAAACAGAAAGAGAGAGTCCAGAAATGGACCCTCAACTCTATGGTCAACTAATCTTGGACAAATCAAGAAAAAAATTATCCAATGGAAAAAAGACTGTCCCTTCAATAACTGTTGCTGGGAAAAATGGACAGCTACATATAGAAGAATGAAACTAGACCATTCCCTTACACCATTCACAAGGATAAAATCATGGTGGATGAAACACCTCAATGTGAGACAGGACACCATCAAAATCTTAGAGGAGAATTTAGTCAGCATCCTATTTGACATCAGCCACAGTAACTTCTTTCAAGATACAACTCCAAAGGCAAGGGAAACAAAACCAAAATGAACTTCTGGGACTTCATCAAGATAAAAAGCTTCTGCACAGCAACACTAACAGTCAAAAAAACTAAGAGGCAACCCACAGAATAGGAGAAGATATTCGAAAAAGGCATTTCAGATAAAGGGCTAGGATCCAAGTACTATAAAGAACTTATCAAACTCAACACCCAAAAAACAAACAATCCAGTCAATAAATGGGCAGATGACAAGAACAGACACTTCTCCAAGGAAGACATATGAATAGCTAACAGACACATGAAAACTTGCACCAGTTAGAATGGCAAAAATGGACAAGGCAAGAAACAACATGTGTTGGAGAGGATGTGGAGAAAGGTGAACCCCCTTAAGCTGTGTTGGGAATGCAAGATGGTACAGCCACTTCGGAAAACAGTGTGGAGGTTCTCAAAAAGTAAAAATAGAGCTACCCTATGATCCAGCATTTGCACTACTAGTTACTTACCACAAAGGTACAGATGTAGTGAAAACAAGGGGCATATGCACCCCAATGTACCCAGCAACAAAGTCCACAATAGCTCAACTATGGAAGGAGCCATGATGCCCTTCAAGGAATGAATGGATAAAGAATATGTGGTCCATATACACAATGGAATATTACTCAGTCATCATGACGGATGAATACCCACGATTTGCATCGACATGAATGAAACATGAAGGGATTATACCATGTGAAATAAGTCAAGCAGAGAAAAAACAACTATCACATGATTTCACTTACATGTGGAACATAAGGAATAGCATGGAGGACATTAGGAGAATGAAGAGAAAAATAAAGGGGTGAAATCAGAAGGTGAGATGAACCATGACTGACTACGGTCTCTGGGAAAGAAACTGAGGGTTTTAGAGAGGAGGGCAGAGGGGGTATGGGCTACCCACTGTAGGGTACTAAGGAGAGCACGTATTACATGGAGCACTGGGTGTTATATGCAAACAATGAATCATGGAACACTACAATAAAAACTAATGATCTATGGTGACTAACGGAAAATAATAAAATGAAAAAATGAAATACATAAAATAAAACCAATTGCTGGTTCAAAAATAAAATAAAATAAAATAAAATAAGAGAAAGCTAGGGCTAGATTTAAAAAAAAAGAAAGAGAAAGGACCGAAATATATATCAGAAATCAATCTGGTACAGTGTGTCATTCAAAGTCCTTATTTTGGGAGAAATGGGCAAGATGACAACAGAGTAGGGGACCTTGTTTCAGCTTGTTCCTCGAATTTAAATGGTATCTGTCAAATCCTTCTGAACACACACGAATTCAAACTAAGATGTATGATTTATCTGGATCTCTACAAGCAGAAAAATGACTACTTTTTGCAAGGTAGGAGGTGAGGAATTTTGAATCCTCAAGAGAAATATCTGAAGATAAACAAAGAGAAGAGGGAGCCACCATAAGCCGGCCACCAGAAAGTGACACAACACCAGTGCAAAAAATTGAGCCCTTAGAAATCTGCTCCAGTGAGAGACATCCCTTGCTGAAAAGGGAAGACATGATGAACCAGGCAGAATTCTAGATGGATCATCGTGGTCTCTATTCCAGGAAAATCAGAAAGAATGGGGAATCCTGAACCTACACAGAGCTTAAGCAGTGGAGCAGGGAGACTGGTTATGGTCAGCAGGCCCAGAAGGGACTCTCAGCTCTGGTCACTATAAACAGTGAGCCAAGCCAGTTGGGAGACGACTGTCTGCCTGACCACCCTGAAAAGGACTAGAAGGTGTTGGCTCTTTAACATTCCAGGGGAGATATAAAAGGGCTTGAGCCAATGACAGGAAAACAACTCTCAGTGCAGTGTGGCCTATGAAAGAACACTGGGGAAGCACTCAGCTGTGACCGGGAGCCATGGAAAAGGGTGTAGGAGTGAGCACACAGCTGCTTACAATGGCAAAGTCACAAAGCACAGAGATGCGCGTGGGTCTCCGGAGCTCCCCCAGGAGA
>NW_023204471.1:0-506 GCF_002007445.2 Ailuropoda melanoleuca
AAAAATATGTCAGTATAAGATGAGGAGTATCTGGCTTACAACAGTTCCTATAAGAAAGACCTAGGGGTTTGGTTCATGATAAGCTTAAAATGAACTAATTTTAATTTCAGCTGTCAAAAAACCGAATGCAGTCTTAGATGAAAGACATAACATCTTTATGTCCAGAACAAAGATGTTCCACTGTATGTCTTACTAGTTCATTTTTAGCTGGGAGATTATGCCTTGTTCCAAAAGCATAGCATTTTTGAACTGATAAGAACATTTGAGGCCACTTAGGTCCAAGCTCCTTAGCCCAAGTACGTACACATGGTGGTATGTGAGCTGTGCCCATACAAGACACCGTATGCCAAATTTATTGAATCTTCCAGGAGCACCAGTATTACTTATTTGATGAGGGAAAGGGGGTTAAAGTTACTTAAGAGTTGAATAGTTTGAAAAATATTTAGGTTAAAACACATACTGTGATGCTGTTATTAAACCACCTGTGTGATATGATGAAGTAGAAT
>NW_023204473.1:0-506 GCF_002007445.2 Ailuropoda melanoleuca
AAAACAAAACAAAACAAAAAAACACTCCTCTCCCCTACACCAATGCTAATTTGCCCAGTGCTAAAATGGAAACCAGACTTCAGTTTTTGGTTTAAAATTATTCCTGGGGCTCATTCTAACAAGAATAAATACAGTAAATAGCTCCTTGAAAAGTACAGCAAAGCGTTGCTCCAATTGCTGTGATAGTTTTCTAAAGAAATTAACTCTTGCTTTAAAACACTGAAGACCCAGCACACCTGAGTGGCTCAGTCAGTTAAGCATCTGCCTTGGGCTCAGGTCACGATCCCAGGGTCCTGGGATTGAGCCCAGCACTGGGCTCCCTGCTCAGCATGGAGAGCGCGTCTCCCACTCCCCCTGCTTGTGCTCTCTCTCTGTGTCAAATAAATGAATAAAATCTTAAAAAAAACAAAACAAAACACTGAAGCCCCTTGAGACACAACAGTTTTTATCCCTCTCCTTGCCAAAAATAACATCTGGCTAGGAATGTGTGATAATTGTGGGGGTAG
>NW_023204474.1:0-506 GCF_002007445.2 Ailuropoda melanoleuca
AAAATATCAGAACACTTTGAGCTTTTAGATTACCCAAGGGGAATTAGAAATTGCTCATACATGCTTTGTAAATGGACACAAAAATGGCAAAAATACTAGGTAGACATCTCTCTCTCTGTTTCTGTATCTTTCTCTCTCTTTTCTACACATATACACATACAAACACAGTATTCTAGATTTTTAAAATATCCTATATCTACATTTTAACATGTTATTTTCTTCTTGGTATACCTGAGTTCTCTTAGCTAGAAATCTGTTCCTAAGCCCTGCTCTTCTGAATAGTCCAAGTCTGAATCCTGCAGAAATGTGAGATGGCAAGCTATGTTTTGTGAATTTGTTGTAGATGCCAAGATGTTGTCCTCTTCACCCTTGAAGCTACCTAGGAAGGGATTGAAGAAGCTGGAACACATTCCTGTTTAACCCAGTGTGCCATACCCAAATTATTTTCCAAAGAAGGTATGATGTGAAATATTTGGTCAAACACCGATGTATACCCCACTGACCCC
>NW_023204476.1:0-2812 GCF_002007445.2 Ailuropoda melanoleuca
GCACTATGACGTGACGTGGCATAGGTTTGTCGTGGTTGAGCTTGGAAGGGGTCCTCTCTGCCTCTTGGACATGGATGTTTGTTTCCCTTGCTAGATTAGGAAGTTTTCAGCTACAATTTGTTCAAATATCGCTTCTAGACCTCTGTTTTTCTCCACCCCCTCAGGGATGCCGATGATTCTGACATTGNCATTGGAACGTTTCATTGAGTCAGTAATCTCCCTTAACCTACATTCATGAGCATGGATTTTTTTAAGTCCAGATTCTATTTTATAATATATATAAATATATATGCCCCCAACCCATTCTCCAATTCACCGATTCGTTCTTCTGCCTCATTCACCCTGGCCGTCAGAGTCTCTAGTTTTGACTGCATTTGGCTCATAGAATTTTTTAATTTCTGCCAGATTCGCTCTCATTTCTGCCCTTAGAGATTCTATATCCTCATTAACATTTCGTTAATACTTTTTTCAAGTCTATACATCATCGTGACCATTGTTACTCTGAATTCCATTTCTGATAATTTGGTTATATCCATATCCAGTAGTTCTGTGGCAAAGGCCACACTCATTGTCTTTTCTTTGCTGGGGGGGATTTCTCCTTCTCGTCATTCTGATGAGGAGAGGGAGCGGGGTTGTCCAGAGCCGAAAATATTGCCTGGGACCCAGGCTGTGCGCCCTTGTTTTATAGGGATCTTAGGGATGTGGGCTTCTTGATTTTTAAAGCCTGCCTTCCAGGGGAGGGGCCAGACACGCTGATACTCAGGCAACCCTGTTTGGGTAGAGTCTCCGTGTCCCCTGCGAGGGTGGATGGGGATGGGCACCCTGTGAGCCGGTGTTTCCAGACTTTTGTTCTCTGGCGGCTTTCCCTGGTGGTCTGCTGTGCCTCTTCTGAGAGTCAGAGCAGCAGTAGCCAACAGCCTCTGTCTCAGAACAGAGGGGTCGCGGACTGTTCTCCACTGATGTTCTGGCCACTTTAACTCTGTTACTGTTGGTGCTGCTCAACCCTGCAGCATCCCGGGATGTGCGCCCCACACCGGGCGTCCCAGCCCTCACTTCCAGGGCCGGCACGTCTCTGTCCTTTGTGTTTCTAACACCGCCAGCCGCCAGCCGCCCCTGCGCGCTCCGGAGCCCCCGGTCTCAGTCTGGATCCAGTGAGCACACCGGAGTTCTGTTTCAGTCTGGTCCCGTGTTCCCCGGCTCACGGTCTCAGTCTGCTGTCTTGCGGGTGCCGGTCCACAAGTCCGCCCTCTCCCCCGTGCAGGTGGCTACCGCTTCCCAGCGCCTGAACGCGGCAGCTCCCTCCCCCTTCCGTTTATCTTCCGATATCTGTGCGCGGTTTCACGGTTCCCCGCTTCGTACCTCAATACTCAGCACTGGAGATGTTCATTTGTAGAGATCCAGATGTATCTTCCTGCATCTCAGGCTGATTCCGTGGATGTTCAGGCTGGTCTGGTACCTATCCAGCTCAATTCAGGGTACCGGCTGAAAAAGGGGTCCCCTACTCCTCTGCCATCTTAACTCCGATGTCTATCAGTCACATTTGTAATCCATGAAGATATTCCAACAATAGAAGCCAACAAGCCAGAAATGGCATAAATTTTAATATCCTATCAAACTCCTGGGGAAAATAAAAGCCTAATGATTAAAATTCTCTGGAAATTAAAGGCAAAAACATCAAAATTACAAAAATTACGGTCACAAATAAAATTATTTTGCCCTACTGAATTAAATGTCCAAAAACTTTCATACTCTTGAATTCTTTATCTTGCTCCACCTCATCTAGAAGTGTCCTTCCATAATTTCTGAGAAAGGTGATTTTTTTTTTTCCTTAAGCAACTACATTCAGGATGCCTCTCATAAGCTTCAGGATCTCAGAGGTTTTGTGTTAGTTCAGTGCTAAGTCTCTGATGTGCCTCAGTTTTCAGAAGTCCTGAGAATTAATGAGACACACTATCAGGGCATTACCTTGATAACTACTTCATTCAGAGAATAAGACCAACTGCAGTTCATGGCCAGGTTTACCAGGTAAAATTCTGTATTCCAGACCTGCTATCTGAGGGAGGAGAGCAGATAGAGAAAATCTGTTTTAGCTCCATTGGAATCCAAATTAACTTTGTTGGTCCAGCAAATGCAGCCTGAGAACATGCATTTACCCGGGAGAAATTTACCTTAGTGTTGATTTGGGCTAGGCTATTTTTCGTTCTGTCCCTGGAAAAGGGCAGATCTGGAGCTTCCTCTAGAGGAAGCATGAGCAGTAACATGTTTAACAATATACAAAACAAACAAAACGAAAACCAACAAAAACATGATTCTTAAAAAAAAAACACAATCTTATTTTTGTCATGTTGCTGGATAAAAACGCTAGCAGTCATGAATTTTCTGAGTTTTAGCTAATAGACAATCCTAGTGCCATCTTGAGCCACTGACCCTTACTTGTGCTGACTCTGGTCTCCATTCCAGTTAAGCCATTGCAGACTTTAGTGGAAATCAGGGCATAGCTGGTTTCTCCTCTTTCTCTCTCTGTTCACCTTCTCCCCTATTCACTCCTTGCTATTTAGATTTCCCACTAAGATCAGAGTGGGGGAACAGGTAGAGGGGAGAGTTCTTACTTGAACTTGTGCTATCATATGCTAGCTTTGGGTGTGCCAGATGTTTAGAGATGATTCTTTTTCTCCTGGTGCATTTTAATGGCTCTTCCCAGGTTTCCTGCTGAGGTCTTTTGCCTTCAAATCCTTGATGCTTCTTTCTTTCCATCAGTAGTTTGCAGTGATTCCCTCTGCAACTAGGTACATCTGGCAGAATAATCCCAGTT
>NW_023204477.1:0-506 GCF_002007445.2 Ailuropoda melanoleuca
AAACAAACAAACAAAAAAAAACTATAGGTGAATAAAATCAAGAAGAACTAAATAAATAGAGAGATATTTCATGTCCATGGATAGGAAGAACTACTGTTGTTAATATGTCAATTCTTCCAACTTGATCTATAGAGTTGATGCCATCATCAAAATCCCAGCGAGCTATTTTGTAGATATTGACAAACCCATTCTAAAGTTCACACATGGAGAAACAAAAGACCTAGAATACCAACTAAATATTGAAGAAGAAAAACAAAGTTGGATGACTGACACTACTGCACTTCAAGACTTACTGTAAAGTCAAAGCAATGAAGACAGTGTGGCACTGGAGAAAGAAAAGACAGAGAGAAGAGTGGAGCAGAATAAAGAGCCAAGAAACAGACCAATATAGAGTTAACTGACCTTTGACAAAGGAGCAAAGGTGATATAATGGAGCAAAAATGGTCTTTTCAAGAAATAGTGCTGGAATAACTGGACATCCACATGCCAAAAAAAAAAAAAAAAAG
>NW_023204478.1:0-506 GCF_002007445.2 Ailuropoda melanoleuca
CCAGAGTCCATAGTCTCTCGTGGTTCCTTTCCCCCTCTGTTTACCCCCACTTCATTTTTCCCTTCCCTCTCCTACCAATCTCCCTGCTATTCCTTATGTTCCACAAATGAGCGAAACCATATGATAATTCTTTCTCTGCTTGACTTATTTCACTTAGCATACTCTCTTGAGATAGGAGGTCAGTGGGCTCTGCTGATTCACACTGATGTACACTAGGCTAACATTCAGTCTGGAACACTGCATTTGGGAAGAGGCCTGGCAGGACCTACTAATTTAAGTGTTAACAGCATGTAAAATGCAGTGAAGTCCTGGGGACTGATGAAGTTCCATAGAAAGTAGACAGAAAATAGATACAAAGAATAAACCTTGAAAAATGCCAATGTTCATAGATAGGAGAAATGAGGAGAAACCCACCAAGACAGAGAAGGAGCAGCCAGGAAGGTAGAAGGACCACAGTGGGAGGAGAACACTCTGAGAGTCGAAGGAAAGGAGTGTTTCAAAGAGAG
>NW_023204479.1:0-506 GCF_002007445.2 Ailuropoda melanoleuca
AAAAAAAATCTAACATGTTATTATCTCAGGGATATTAAGAACAAAGAGCCTAAAGCTTAGAAGTAACCACAGCAATGTTGCTTATACATATGGATGATCTATGACTTCGTTCTGCTTCCCTATGCTCTTCTGGAGTTTTATCATTAATGTGCGGCAGCTCTGATGGGGGGGAGGGGGAGCACGCGGTAAACACAAAGATGCTCACCCTCTCACCCCATGCTCAAGAAACACAATTCCAGAGCAAAGGGAGGCCGGCACAACAGATTCAGATATTCAGAAGGAAGAGAAGCATCTAATACAGCAGCCTTTCCTCTGCAACAAAATGCTCAAAACGTGTTTTTAAGTCACTGGTTTAATTCTGTCAGTCACTGTCTGGTCCATGATGGAAGAAAAGCACATCCGAGTATTGCCATCCTGCACTACTTCTTCCCAAGTAAGCTCCAAGACAGTTTGCAGCTCAGCATGGCTCACTGTAGTTCCATCCTTAAGACTCCTAATTGCACATT
>NW_023204480.1:0-506 GCF_002007445.2 Ailuropoda melanoleuca
AGAAAGAGAAAGAAAGAAAGAAAGAAAGAAAGAAAGAAAGAAAGAAAGAAAGAAAGAAAGAAAAGGAAGAAGTAAATTTTTTTCCATATGCAGATGACTTAACTGTTTTTGTATAATATCCTAAAGCATCTATAAAGTAACTTCAGAAACTAATAAAGGAATTTACTATAGTTTTAGAATACAAAGCTAATGTATAAAAATCAACTGTTTTTTGTATATTAGCAACAAATATATGGAAAATAAAATAAGCCAATTATTATACAATAGCATCAAAATATTAAATTATTAAGATTATATTTAATCAAGGACACACAAGAAATGTACACTGTAAAGTAAAAAAAGAAAAAGAAAAACTCTAGGAAAAATTCAAGAAGACCTAAATAAATGCAAAGATGAACTATGTTCATGGATTGGAAGACTTGATATTATTAAGACACTATTTCTGTCCAAAGCGATCTATGGAATCAACACAATTACAACCATTATTTCAATAGATGAGATTTTGG
>NW_023204481.1:0-787 GCF_002007445.2 Ailuropoda melanoleuca
AAAAAAAAAAAACTATAACAAATTTGTACTAAATCTTGGCATTCCTCCATTTATGATTTTGTAAATTTGAATTTTCTTGAAAGCATACCTGTGAAGGTGGTTTTTTTTACTGTTTTTCTGCTTTTAATTACATCTGGTAAAATAGAGGTGATAGTTTTGTACAATAGTATGTACCAGAATCTTGGCTTTTCCAGTGACTTGCAAAATAAGGTACAGTATAACAACTAAGTTCATTGTACTGTAGTTTATCTTATGTTACAAGGAAGAGAAGCAGCAATATTATTCACAGTGATGTTATAAGAAAATATCCATAAATGCCCATGGAATGTTTTGTGAAGTCAAATCCTGTAAGTGGTGAGTTTTGTCATTTCATGTATCTGAGAGATTTTAGACTCCCAGAGATGTCCTGCAACACCTAACAAACACATCTTGAAATTTCTTTCATGAATTATCTTTATTAAAATTTCATAAGTAACTTTAGAATACATAAAGGGTCTTCTCTCCTTTGAACTCAGTATGTATTTGTGTACTTCTTACTAGATTCAGAAGGTAGTTTTGCTCGTGCATCCCTCAAGTTAGATTTTTGCCTGGATGGAGGGAAAAAAATAGTGGCGGTGTTTGATTTTGTAGTGAGGTACAAGATGTCAGAAATGACCATTTCCTGAGATCCTGTGTGTAAGGCAACTAAAGACAGCGTTGGCTGCTTATTGCCACCCACACTTTTTTTGGGCAGGTGTTGGTGGCAAGGAGGAAAGCATTTTACCTAACTTACCTCAAATGGGGGGGT
>NW_023204483.1:0-506 GCF_002007445.2 Ailuropoda melanoleuca
GAATTATTTAAGAAAGAACATAATAATAGAAACAGAGTTAAAATATGAAATTCTTATTGGAATGGGAAGGACCAAGGAGGGCTTTATATTCTATTAAGGGTTAAAACCACTAATACATTTTAGATTTAAACATTTACATGCTAAAAGTTTTCTAACAGATCATGAATATTTAAAACCATAAAGAAGATGTTAACTAAGGAATTTGATTCTAAAATAAATAAAAATATATGATATGCTTATCTAAATAATTATATATTTATTTGAAAGAATAATAAAATAGAAAGGTATTCAGAATGTATGAAATTGCATCTCTGGAGAAAGATTTTGTATCTTGAACTCTAGTAGAATAAGTATTTTTGACACTTATAACACATATATTAAGCTGTTACACTAGAATACTGATTGGTAGGGAAAAAATATCTATTCAAGGGATACCTATGTGTCTACTACATGCTAGGTAATGCTTGCTTCCCCTCATAAGGCTTATTTACTAAAGGATTTTGATA
>NW_023204484.1:0-506 GCF_002007445.2 Ailuropoda melanoleuca
AATCGATATGAGACCCTGAACAAGATCAAGGTCTTGTCTTCCTAGAGCTTATGTAGAGAAGATGAATAAGAGGATGGTAAGTCGTGAGGGTGGTGTTTGAAGTAGGCAACTGCCCCCACAATATCTAAGCTCGGCTGATTTGGTGAACTCATTCCCCTCGTTTATGTCTCACAGACTTCTCTGTGGCACGCCCTGGAATAGGGAGCTGTTCTCCTGGGGCCTGGTCTTTGAGTAAATAGAAGCAAGAGGAACCATCTTCCTGAATCTTCCACCAAGTAAAATCTAGGCCTTAGCACAAGTAGGAGCTGTATCTAAATTTTATTAATTCTACACTTTATGGAGCATGAGTGATGACGTGGCTCGGTAGGAAGCTGAGGCTAAGAGGTGTGCCCACCACCATACTGTGAAAACAGAGGTCCTGTGGGGAATGGGGAAATGTTTCACTCCCAGCTCTGTGTTCTTAACCACTACAGAGGATGGCTCCCACCATTTGCATCCAGACCGAG
>NW_023204485.1:0-506 GCF_002007445.2 Ailuropoda melanoleuca
ATCTTTTTGCTCCATTACTCGGTGGTCAGTTCTAGCTAAGGTGAATGTCAATTACTGTTTAGATAGGCATGCCAGATAAAAATAATCGGCTTAAAATCTGGTTGGGTCCTGTCTGCCCTGCTGTTTTAGCAAAACACCTGCACAAAATTAATTCTCTTTTTAGGATCTTTTCTTCTTGCTTTTCAGGGCTAGACAGGGAAGAACAAATTGTAAATCATTCTGGCCCTTCACGATTTTGCCAACTGCCCTCCTTCCTCCTCACCCCTGTAATACAAGATGCCTCACTCCCTTAGTCAAGTGTGGACTTAAGACAGGCAGGCTTTGAAAGGAAACGAGTCCCATCAAAGAACGGACCATTGTAATTTTGGAGCAATTAAGGAAGCAAAAGAAAAGTTTAGTTAAGCCGTACTGGGGAACTGTTGGAAAAAAAAGCTCGACATATGTCAGCTCTTTATATTCTTTTATATTGATTTTTCAAAAGGGTAGTAAAGATCTGTTAAAAGCAT
>NW_023204486.1:0-506 GCF_002007445.2 Ailuropoda melanoleuca
TCCAAGGTAAGAAATCTAGCCTTGCAACCACAAGCAGATTGTCGCTGCACTCCTTGTCACAGAGGGAGCTAATTCCAAGAATATGTTAGACATGGCAGGAGGAGGAAGGAAAAGGAAAAGTTGCTGCAGAAGAGTGGCTGGTGAAATTCACCGTGGAGGTGTGGAATTAACCTGACCAACGACCCAGCCATTCAAGAAATAGTAAAGCAGAATCTTGAGTGCAGGTCAGACAGCCAAAGTGATACGGACAAGAAAGCATCAGAGAAAATCTCCAGAAACAGTGACAAAACAAGAACTAGAATGGCAGTAACATGTATCTCTGAATAATTACCTGGAGTGTATAGTACATTTTCATTCAATCATGTCATATAAAGTGTCTGAATGCATTAAAAAAACAAAAGCAGAGCCATCTATGTGCTGCAAACAAAAGCCACATTTTTTTTGGAAAGATTTTATTTATTTATTCGACAGAGATAGAGACAGCCAGCGAGAGAGGGAACACAAGC
>NW_023204487.1:0-506 GCF_002007445.2 Ailuropoda melanoleuca
AATGAACAGCAAATAAAGCCTAAATGCAGCAGAAGAAGCAAATAATAAAAATTAGAGCAGAAATAAATGAGGTAGAAACAAACAAAAAACCCAATGTAACATATTAACGAAACGAGGAGCTGGTTCTTTGAAAAGAATTAATAAAATTGACAAATCTTTAACCAGACTTATCAAAAAGAAAAGAGGAAGGACCCAAATAAATAAAATTACAAATGAGAGAGGAGAGATGTTTCTTTCTTTCTGCTCTTGGTCAGCCAAATACAACAGGAGAAAATGACAAAATAGCTAAACTATTGTTATTAAAAATTCTGATATTAAATAGGAGTTGTAGATTCAAGGGCCTACATTGTTGAGAAGGTAACATAAGTAGAGTATTTTTACTTAACATTGTGAAAACAAAATAAAGCCCAGTGGTAAATAGTAATGGGTTATCTTAGAGTAAAAAGATTCATACTTCACTGCGAAGATAGAAACTATTTCCTTCATTTCTACATTTCCACCACAAA
>NW_023204488.1:0-3482 GCF_002007445.2 Ailuropoda melanoleuca
GACCATGCTGTCTTTGTGATCACAGCTTTGTAGTACAGCTCCAACTCTGGCATTGTGATGCCCCCAGCTTTGTTTTTCCTTTTCAACTGTTCCTTGGAAATTCAGGGCCTTTTCTGTTTCCATACAAATTTAAGGACTATTTGTTCCAGTTCTTTGAAAAATGTCCTCGGTATTATGATTGGGATAGCATTGAAAGTGTAAATTGCTCTGGGTAGCATGGATATTTTAACTATGTTAATTCTTCCAAACCATGAACATGGAATATTTTTCCCATTTTTAATAGAATTGATTTGTTGCTATTAAGTTGTGTTAGTTCTTTTTATATTTTAGATATTGACCCATTATCTGATAAATGGTCTGCAAAAATTTTCTCCCATTCTATAGGATGAAGTTACATTTTGTTAATCATTTCTTTTGCTGTGTAGAATCTCTGGAGTTTTGTGAGGAGTGGGTGACCCCTTTTTCAGCCGGTCCCCTGAGTTGAGCTGGATAGGTACGAGACCAGCAGGAACATCCACGGAATCAGCCTGAGACACAGGAATATACATCTGGATCTCTACAAATGAACATCTCCAGCACTGAGTATTGAGGNTTCCAAACCATGAACATGGAATATTTTTCCCATTTTTAATAGAATTGATTTGTTGCTATTAAGTTGTGTTAGTTCTTTTTATATTTTAGATATTGACCCATTATCTGATAAATGGTCTGCAAAAATTTTCTCCCATTCTATAGGATGAAGTTACATTTTGTTAATCATTTCTTTTGCTGTGTAGAATCTCTGGAGTTTTGTGAGGAGTGGGTGACCCCTTTTTCAGCCGGTCCCCTGAGTTGAGCTGGATAGGTACGAGACCAGCAGGAACATCCACGGAATCAGCCGGAGACGCAGGAAGATACATCTGGATCTCTACAAATGAACATCTCCAGCACTGAGTATTGAGGTACGAAACAGGGAGCCATGAAACCACGCACAGATATCAGTAGATAAACAGAAGGGTGATGGAGCCACCGTGTCAGGGCACCGGGAAGCGGTAGCCACCTGCACGGGGGAGCGAACGGACCATGGAACCGCATGCTTGAGACAGCAGACTGAGAACGGGAGCTCCGGGTGTGCGCGGGGGCGGCTGGTGGCTGGTGGCTGGCGGGTCACCTGTGGGGGGGGCAGGCGGACTCGCGGATGGCACCCGCGAGACAGCAGACTGAGAACAGGAGCTCCAGGAGTGTGTGCAGGGTGGCTGGTGGCTGGCGGGCCACCTGCACCGGGGAGCGGGCAGACCACGGACCCACACCCTGGAAACAGCAGACTGAGTCCGTAAGCCAGGAGGGTGCGCCACCAAGCATCTCACGTAGCTCTGGAGCTCCAGTGTGCTCAATGGATCCAAGCTGAGACCGGGAGCTCTGGGAGTGTGCACAGGGAGGCTGGCGGCTGATGGCTGGCAGATGGAGGGCCACCTGCACGGGGGAGCAGGTGGACTCATGGTCAGCACCCGTGAGACACCAGACTAAGACCGGGAGCTCCGGGAGCCTGCGCAGGGCAGCTGGTGACTGGTGGCTGGTGGGGTTGGAAACACAAAGGACAGAGACACACCAGCCCTGGAAGTGAGGGCTGGGACGCTGGGTGTGGGGCGCACAGCCCCCGGGATGCTGCAGGGTTGAGCAGCACCAACAGAAACAGAGTTAAAGTGGCCAGAACATCAGTGGAGAACGATCCGCGATCCCTCTGTTCTGAGACAGAGGCTGAATTTCAGCCGCTGCTGCTCTCTCAGAAGAGGCATAGCAAACCGCCAGGGAAAGCCGCCAGAGAACAAAAGCCCGGAAATACCGGCTCACAGGGTGCCCATCCCCCAACCCCCTCGCAGGGGACATGGAGACTCTACCCAAAGAGGGTTTTCTGAGTACTGGCCAGCAGGCCCCTCCCCCAGAAGGCAGGCTGAAAAATCAAGAAGCCCACAACCCGGAGCGCCTGAGTGGCGCAGTCACCAAGCGTCTGTCTTCGGATTAGGGTGTGATCACCACGTTCCGAAAAGGAGTCCCTCATGGGGCTTCTCCACCAGGAGCCTGCTTCATCCTCTCCCACTCCCCTGCTTGGGTTCCCTTTCTTGCTGTCTATCTGTCTCTCTCTCTCAAATAAATAAACAAAATCTTTAAAGAAGAAGCCCATATCCCTAAGATCTCAATAAAACAAGGGCACACGGCCTGGGTGCCAGTCAACAACTTGGGCTCTGGACAGCCCAGCAATCTCTCCTCATCAGAATGACGAGAAGGAGAAGTCACCCCCAGCAAAGAAAAGATAATGAGTCTGTGGCCTCTGCCACAGAATTGGCCTCGGCCACAGAATTAATACATATGGATGTATCCCAATTATCAGAAATGGAATTCAGAGCAACAATGGTCAAGATGATGAGTAAACTTGAAAAAAGCATCAGAGAAAGCGTTGCTGAGAATATAGAATCCCTAAGGGCAGAAATGAGAGCGAATCTGACAGAAATTAAAAATTCTATGGGCCAAATACAGTCAAAACTAGAGGCTCTGACGGCCAGGGTCACCGAGGCAGAGGAACGCGTTAGCGAATTGGAGGATGGGTTAGTAGAAGAAAAAACGAAAATAGAAGCTGGTCTTAAAAAAATCCACGCCCATGAAAGTAGGTTACGGGAGATTACTGACTCTATGAAATGATCCAATGTCAGAATCAGTGGCATCCCTGAGGGGGTGGAGAAAAACAGAGGTCTAGAAGAGATATTTGAACAAATTGTAGCTGAAAACTTCCCTAATCTAGCAAGGGAAACAAGCATTCGTGTCCAAGAGGCAGAGAGGACCCCATCCAAGCTCAACCAGGACAAACCTACGCCACGGCATGTCATAGTGCAATTCGCAANGATCCAAGCTCAACCATGACAAACCTACGCCATGTCACATCACAGTGCAATTTGCAAATATTAGATCCAAGGTTACAGTATTGAAAGTGGCCAGGGCAAAGAAATTTCTCATGTACCAAGGCAAAGGTATCAGAATTATATCAGACCTGTCTAGAGACCTGGAATGAGAGAAAGGCTTGGGAGGGCATTTTTAAAGCTCTTTCAGAGAAAAACATGCAGCCAAGGATCCTTTATCCAGCAAAGCTGTCATTCAGAATTGATGGAGAAATAAAGACGTTCCAAAATCGCCAATCATTAACCAATTTCGTAACCACGAAACCAGCCCTACAGGAGATATTAAGGGGGGCTCTATAAAGGTAAAAAGGCCCCAAGAGTGATACAGAGCAGCAAGTCACAACCGATACAAAGACTTTAAAGAGAAATGGCATCATTNACCGATACAAACAAAGACTTTACTGGCAACATGGCATCATTTAAATCATATCTCTCAGTATGCAGTCTCAACGTGAACGGCTTGAATGCTCCCATAAAACGTGACAGGGCTGCAGATTGGATAAAAAGACATGACCCATCCATTTGCTGTCTACAAGAGACTCATTTTGAACC
>NW_023204489.1:0-3726 GCF_002007445.2 Ailuropoda melanoleuca
CACCAGACTTTTCACAGACCTCCGGTGTGCTCACTGGAACCAGACTGAGGCTGGGAGCTCCGGGAGTGCATGGGGGCGGCCGGCGGCTGGTGGCATTAGAAACACAAAGGACAGAGATGCGCCAGCCCTGGAAGTGAGGGCTGGGACACCGGGTGTGGGGCGCACATCCCGGGACGTTGCAGGGTTGAGCAGCACCAACAGAAACAGAGTTAAAGTGGCCAGAACATCAGTGGAGAACGATCTGCAATCCCTCTGTTCTGAGACAGAGGCTGAGATTCCGCCACTGCTGCTCTGACTCTCAGAAGAGGCACAGAAAACCCCCAGAAAAGCCGCCAGAGAACAAAAGCCTGGAAATACCGGCTCATAGTGTGCCCATTCCCATACCCCCTCGCAGGAGACATGGAGACTCTACCCAAACAGGGTTACCTGAGTATCGGTGCAGCAGGCCCCTCACCAAGAAGGCAGGCTAAAAAATCAAGAAGCCCACATCCCTAAGGTCCCTATAAAACAAGGGCGCACAGCCTGGGTCCCGGTCAATAATTTGGGCTCTGGACAACCCTGTAACCTCTCCTCACCAGAATGAGGAGAAGAAGAAGTCCCCCCCAGCAAAGACAAGACAATGAGTCTGTGGCCTCTGCCACAGAACTAATGGGTATGTATATAACCAATTTATCAGAAATGGAATTCAGAGTAACAATGGTCAAGATGATGTGTAGACTTGAAAAAAGTAATAACCAAAATGTTAATGAGAATATAGAATCTCTAAGGGTGGAAAAGAGAGTGAATCTGGCAGAAATTAAAAATTCTATGAGCCAAATGCAGTCAAAACTAGAGGCTCTGACGGCCAGGGTCAATGAGGCAGAAGAACATATTAGTGAATTGGAGGATGGGTTAGTAGAAGAAAAAACAAAAACAGAAGCTGGACTTAAAAAAACCACACCCATGAATGTAGGTTATGGGGGATCACTGACTCAATGAAACGATCCAATGTCAGAATCATCGGCATCCCTGAGGGGGTGGAGAAAAACAGAGGTCTAGAAGAGATATTTGAACAAATTGTAGCTGAAAACTTCCCTAATCTAGCAAGGGAAACAAGCATTCGTGTCCAAGAGGCAGAGAGGACCCCATCCAAGCTCAACCAGGACAAACCTACGCCACGGCATGTCATAGTGCAATTCGCAAATATTAGATCCAAGGATACAGTATTGAAAGCGGCCAGGGCAAAGAAATTTCTCACGTCAAGGCAAAGGTATCAGAATTACGTCAAACCTGTCTACACAGATGTGGAATGAGAGAAAGGGTTGGGGGGGGGCATTTTTAAAGCTCTTTCAGAGAAAAACATGCAGCCAAGGATCCTTTATCCAGCAAAGCTGTCATTCCGAATTGATGGAGAAATAAAGACCTTCCAGAATCACCAGTCATTGACCACTTTTGCAACCACGAAACCAGCCCTACAGGAGATATTAAGGGGGGTTCTATAAAGGTAAAAAGGCCCCAAGAGTGATACAGAGCAGCAAGTCACAACCGATACAAAGACTTTAAAGAGAAATGGCATCATTAAAATCATATCTGTCAATAATCTCTATCAATCTAAATGGCTTAAACTCTCCCATAAAACGCCACAGGGTTGCAGATTGGATAAAAAGACATGACCCATCCATTTGCTGTCTACAAGAGACTCATTTTGAACCCAAAGATGCATTCAGACTTAGAGTAAGGGGATGGAGTACCATCTTCCACGCAAATGGACCTCAAAAGAAAGCTGGAGTAGCAATTCTCATATCAGATAGACTGGATTTTAAACTAGAGGCCATAGAGAGAGATACAGAAGGGCACTATATTATTCTTAAAGGAAGTATTCAACAAGTGGATATGACAATTATTAATATATATGCCCCCAACAGGGGAGCAGCAAGATACACAAGCCAACTCTTAACCAAAATAAAGAGACATATAGATAAGAACACAGTAATAGTAGGGGACCTCAACACCCCANCTCTCTCAATATGCAGTCTGAACGTAAATGGCCTAAATGTTCCCATAAAACGCCACAGGGTTGCAGATTGGATAAAAAGAAATGACCCATCCATTTGCTGTCTACAAGAGACTCATTTTGAACCCAAAGATGCATTCAGACTTAGAGTAAGGGGATGGAGTACCATCTTCCACGCAAATGGACCTCAAAAGAAAGCTGGAGTAGCAATTCTCATATCAGATAGACTGGATTTTAAACTAGAGGCCATAGAGAGAGATACAGAAGGGCACTATATTATTCTTAAAGGAAGTATTCAACAAGTGGATATGACAATTATTAATATATATGCCCCCAACAGGGGAGCAGCAAGNCTTCAGACTGAAAGTAAAGGGATGGAATACCATCTTTCATGCAAATGGACCTCAAAAGAAAGCTGGGTGGAAATTCTTATATCAGATAGATTGGATTTTAAACTAAAGACTATAGTTACAGACAGAGAAGGGCACTATATTATTCTTAAAGGATGTATCCAACAAGTAGATATGACAATTATAAATATATATGCCTCCAACAGGGGAGCAGCAAGATACACAAGCCAACTCTTAACCAGAATAAAGAGACATATAGATAAGAACACAGTAATAGTAGGGGACCTCAACACCCCACTATCAGAAATAGACAGAACACCCTGGCAAAAACTAAGCAAAGAATCAAAGGCTTTNAGAAATAGACAGAACACCCTTGCAAAAACTAAGCAAAGAATCAAAGACTTTGAATGCCATACTCAACGAGTTGGACCTCATAGATATATATAGAACACTACACCCCAGAACCAAAGAATACTCATTCTATTCAAATGCCCATGGAACATTCTCAAGAATAGATCATGCTCTGGGACACAAAACAGGTCTCAGCCAATACCAAAAGATTGAAATTATCCCCTGCATATTCTCAGACCACAACGCTCTGAAATTGGAACTCAACCACAAGGAAAAACCTGGAAGAAACTCAAACACTTGGAGGCTAAGAACCATCCTGCTCAAGAATGACTCGATAAACCAGGAAATCAAAAAACAAATTAAACAATTTATGGAGACCAACGAGAATGAATACACAACGGTCCAAAACCTATGGGATACTNAGGAGACTAAAAACCATCCTGCTCAGGAATGATTCAATAAACCAGGAAATCAAAAATCAATTTAAACAATTTATGGAGACCAACGAGAATGAATACACAACGGTCCAAAACCTATGGGATACTGCAAAGGCAGTCCTAAGGGGGAAATACATAGCCATCCAAGCCTCACTCAAAAGAATAGAAAAATCTAAAATGCAGTTTCTATATTCTCACCTCAAGAAACTGGAACAGCAACAGAGGGACAGGCCTAATCTACTCACGAGGAAGCAGTTGACCAAGAGTAGAGCAGAGATCAACGAATCAGAAACCAGGCGTACAGTAGAGCAGATCAACAGAACTAGAAGCTGGTTCTTTGAGAGAATTAATAAAATTGATAGACCACTGGCAAAACTTGTCCAAAAACAAAGANTAAGACTTATTGAAAAGAATAAAGGACCCAAATTAATAAAATTATGAATGAAAAAAGAGAGGTCACAGCCAACACCAAAGAAATTGGAAGTATTATTAGAAACTTTTATCAACAGCTTTATGCCATTAAATTAAGCAATCTGGAAGAGATGGAGGCCTTCCTGGAAACCTATAAACTACCAAGACTGAAACAGGAAGAAAT
>NW_023204489.1:3912-5189 GCF_002007445.2 Ailuropoda melanoleuca
AACCTATAAACTACCAAGATTGAAACAGGAAGAAATTGATTTTTCAAACAGGCCAATTAATTATGAAGAGATTGTGTCAGTGATAAACAATCTTCCAAAAAGTAAAACTCCAGGCCCGGACAGTTTTCCTGGGTAATTCTACCAAACATTCAAAGAAGAAATAATACCTATTCTCCTAAAGCTATTTCAAAAAATAGAAACAGAAGGAAAGCTACCAAACTCATTCTATGAGGCTAATATTACCTTGATCCCCAAACCAGGCAAAGACCCCCTCAAAAAGGAGAATTACAGACCGATTTCTCTAATGAATATGGATGCCAAAATCCTNTGATTTTCCTAATGCATATGGACACCAAAATCCTCAACAAGATCCTGGCTAATAGAATCCAACCGTACACTAAAAGGATTATATATCATGACCAAGTGGGATTCATACCTGGGATGCAAGCATGGTACAACATTTGCAAATCTATCAGTGTCTTAGATTTTATCCAGAAACAAAAATTCAGAAATCATATGATCCTCTCAATTGATGCAGAAAAAGCATTTGACAAAATACAGCATCCTTTCCTGATTAAAACCCTTCAGAGTGTAGGAATAGAGGGTACATTTCTCAATCTCATAAAAGCCATCTATGAAAAGCCTACTGCAAGCATTATTCTCAATGGGGAAAAGCTGGAAGCCTTTCCCTTAAGATCNTCTTCAGAGTGTAGGAATAGATGATACATTTCTCGAGATCATAAAAACCATCTATGAAAAACCTGCAATAAATATTATTCTCAATGGGGAAAAGCTGGAAGCCTTTCCCTTAAGATCAGGAACATGACAAGGATGCCCACTCTCGCCACTATTATTCAACATAGTACTAGAAGTCCTTGCAACAGCAATCAGAAGACAAAAAGGGATCAAAGGTATCCAAATCGGCAAAGAAGAAGTCAAACTGTCTCTCTTTGCAGATGACATGATACTCTATATGGAAAACCCAAAGGAATCCACTCCCAAACTATTAGAAGTTATAGAACAATTCAGTAAGGTGGCAGGATACAAAATCAATGCCCAGAAATCAGTTGCATTTCTATACACGAATAACGAGACTGAAGAAAGAGAAATTAGGGAATCCATCCCATTTACAATAACACCAAAAACCATACGTTACCTTGGAATTAACTTAACCAGAGACGTAAAGGACCTATATCCTAGAAANAGAACTATAAATCACTCTTGAAAGACATTGAGGAAGACACAAAAAGATGGAAAAATATTCCATGCTCATAGAT
>NW_023204490.1:0-506 GCF_002007445.2 Ailuropoda melanoleuca
AAGAAATTGAGAATCAGAAAGCTCAAATTACTTGTAAAGCCACACAGCTAATTTAATCTCACCCCAAAATCTTTATTAGTTCCCTTTCATAATACTGTCTCATTTGAGCAACATAATAACTCCCTTCATTTACTCAGTTATTTCTCCTTCTCTCCTACTGAATCAATGAATTGAAAAGCATATTCCCAATCACAGCTTTTATAAACAGAAGAAGCCCAGCCCCTCACCTTTGTGGCATCAATCAGAAATACTAACACTCTTGAAAATAAAAGAAAACTCGACTTAGCTCTTTTCATAGCAAACATAAAAATTATAATAATATTCTAAATTTTGAAAATGCTCAATAAGAGGATTCATGTAGTTTATTTAAATTGGCTCTAATTTGTGATTTCAGATTATTCCCTCAACCAGTATTCTCATGCTTTCCAGTTTCTTAATTATGAACGCTACTTTGATATTAGGAAGTTAATTCATTTTTTTAAGTCAGTTTAATTTAGTAAAGAAAC
>NW_023204491.1:0-506 GCF_002007445.2 Ailuropoda melanoleuca
AAGAGGCCTAGGAGATTCTTTACTCCTTCTGCCATGTGAGGACACAGGAAAAGATGGCTGTCTATGAACCAAGAAATTGATTCTCACCAGATGCCAAATATGCCTGTATCCCAAACGTGGACTTCCCAGCCTCCAGAACTCAGAGAAATAGATTTCTGTTGTGTATAAGCCACCCAGTGTAGGATGTTCTGTTACAGCAACCTGAAAGGACTAAGAAATTGGTACCAAGAATAGGGTGTTGCTGTAACAAATCCTAAAAATGTGGAAGTGACTTTGGAATTGAGTAATGACTAAAGGCTGGAAGAATTTTGAGGTGCAGGCTGGAAAAAGCATTGCAGGTTGCCATGCACAGACCATTAAGGGTGACACAACAATAGATCAAAGTTAGGAGAAGAAGCCAATTAAAAGAAAACAGAAAAAAATATTGGGAAAAGTTAATGAAATTAAAAACTGTTTATTTATGGAGATAAATAAAATGTGTTAATCTGTAGCCAGTATGATTAGGG
>NW_023204492.1:0-794 GCF_002007445.2 Ailuropoda melanoleuca
ACCCTCTTCTTACTGAGAGTTACGTCTATGGCATTTTCCTTAAGGGTCAACACACATATTGTGAAACCCTGGTGTCTTCACTGATGAATGTTGCCATCTTTCAACAGAAACGTGGTTCGCTGAATTGACTGATGCCACTTCTCTTCATTTTCACACAACCGTTTCAAACGGCTTTCCTCCTCATGACAGATGTGAGTTGAGAGATGCTTTCTATGTATTGTTCTTATGTAGGTAAATGAAGGGCATTACTTGATCCTTGCAGATGCTGTTTTGCACAGTGCTCCCAGTTCATGATACCAGATGTGAGATGCAAGATGCTTTAATATAGAGTGTTCTTGCCTAAGCATAAAGCAGGTGGCACCTTCCTTATGCATTCGAGGACACTTTTGAAAAACACTTGCCACCTTCCTAACAGATGATGTGACTTGGAAGATGGTGTCTATTCGGTGTTCTGACCAAGATTTGTGTACATCGTCCTTTCCTTAAGGGTCAACACATGTATTGGAAAACATGTGTATGTTCATGGTTCACTATGTTAGCTCGCTGTTGCCTTCTATCAACACAGACTTGGTTCTCACAACTGCTTAGATAGAAGCTCTCCTTATGCTTTCACACACACTTCTGCAAGTACTTGCATCTTCTTTACAGAGGATGTGAGTTGGAAGATTGTTTCCAAAGGGTGTTCTTACAAGAGCATACAGCACTTTCCTTAGGTTTTCATATACACTTTTGGAGAATACATCCATCGTCATGAAGGTAGATGTGATTTGGTTGGTTGTCTCTAGACAGTCCTC
>NW_023204493.1:0-506 GCF_002007445.2 Ailuropoda melanoleuca
ACTTTATTCATAATTGCCAAAACTTGGAAGCAACAAAGATGCTCTTTAGTGGGTGAATGGATAAATAAACAGTGGTACATCCAAACAAGGGACTATTATTCAGTTCTAAAAAGAAATGAGCTATTCAAGCCATGAAAAGACATGGAGGAAACTTAAATACATATTACTAAGTGAAAGAAACTAGTCTGAAAAGGCTACCTACTGTATGATTGTAACTATAAGAATGCTTGAAAAGGCAAAACTAAGGAGACAATATAAATAATGGTGATTTTTGCCAGGAGTAGTGGGAGGGTGAAGGAATGAGTTTGCAGAGAGTAGGGAATTTTGGGGCATGGTAAACACTCTATATAATATTATAATAATGGCTATATGTCATATTAGACATTTGTCTAAACCCAGAGAATGTAAAAACCAAAAAGTGAACTCTAAGGTGAGCTATGGAGTTTGGGTGATATGATGTCAATGTCAGTTCAACCTTGGTAACAAATATACCACTCTGGTGAATG
>NW_023204494.1:0-506 GCF_002007445.2 Ailuropoda melanoleuca
TGATTGAGCCTTGGAATCCCTGACCTCTGTTAGAAATTTACTTTTTTGCTGGCCATTTACTTTTACGATCACTGGCTGGTGGTATTAGTAGAAAAAGCAGTACTTTTGTGGTCTTGTGTAGCAAATCCATACCGTATTCTGGTTGGCACACAGGCCACACTGGCAGAGTCATTTCACATGTAGCTGCCGGGGCCTTCCTGTGGCAGCATGCAGGTGAATGTTGCTAGAGCATGCCGTTACTAGTCACAGCTGATCCTGATCTGTATGTCTTGCTCAGATTCATTTATTCACGCTTTCAACGAATATCTGAGTGTCTGTGATGTGCCAGGCACTGAGAATTCAGCAGTGAATTAGACAGACACAGTCCCCGCAGTCGTGAGTCTAGATGTCTCTCTAAGCCCTGGAGCAAAATAAACAACTGCCCCTGGGGGAGAAATACAGATGTGGACACTCCACACGTGTCTCCACCACAACACGTCCAATGTGATCTCTTTTTTTTTTTTTAA
>NW_023204495.1:0-506 GCF_002007445.2 Ailuropoda melanoleuca
GGGGCTCTGGCCTTCACCCCGACCCTGTGGTTCTCTCCTGGCAGGGTAACACGGTGGGCCGTCTTCTGAGTGAATGGGTTTGGCAGAGACCTTCTGGCTGGGGTGTCTGCGGGTAGACACGTGGGCAAGTTGTGACTGGGGAGAAATCCAGCACCCACCCTGCCTTGGGGGCATAGAGCCGTGGTGGGCAGCGTGAGGAAAGGAAAAGGTGACTGGGGAGGGCCTGGTCACAATCCTGGCTGATTCGTTTTACTGGCCTCCCTTCCCTCCTCTGAGCACACAACCTCTGTTCCATATTCAGACCACGTAGCCCACAGTCATGTTGCTGTAAACACACACATCATGGGCTGTGGCTCGTCTCCTTCCTGTCCCATCAGGAAGTAAGTGGCAGATGGTGCGGCAGAGATTAAAGGGGTGCATGTGGTCTTCAGGGGAAAGGAAGAGGTGGGTCCCCTGCCCTAATTTAGTGTGCCTCTTTTGCCTTCCCCCTCAAGCATCCTCTGCAG
>NW_023204496.1:0-506 GCF_002007445.2 Ailuropoda melanoleuca
ACATTAAGTAGATGTGATGATAGTGAGCATTTTGATTTGTTTTTAATCTCAAAGGGAAAGCTTTCAACACTTTACTGTTAACATGCTTGCAATAGTTTTCTTTGCTTGTTTGGTTGTTTGGGGTTTTTTTGCGGGTGTGGGGGCAGGAATATGTATTATCAGATTAAGAAAAATTTCTTCTGAGATCTTAATTTTAATTATTATAGTTTTTGATTCTAGAATTTCCGTTTTCTTCTTTTTTATAAATTCCAAGTTCAGCCCAGATTCTATATGTATTTTATTTCCTTGAGCTCATTTAAAATATGCTATTACTTTTTTAACTTTATATTTTATTTAAAAAATATAAAATATGCGTATTTATGAAATACATATAAATCTAATCTTCTTTAAATAATATTCGAGCATACTAATTTTAAAGGCTATGTCTGTGGGGCACCTGGGTGGCTCAGTCATTAAGCGTCTGCCTTCGGCTCAGGGCGTGATCCCAGAGTTCTGGGATTGAGCCC
>NW_023204497.1:0-506 GCF_002007445.2 Ailuropoda melanoleuca
AACTCTTCTAGTATCTTGAATTTATTTTTACCTTTACTACTTGGAGTTAATGACTATGTCTACCTGGACTGTAAACTCCATGAGGACAGGGACCTTGTCTGCCATGTTCATGACAACATCTCAACCATCTGACATGTGTCTGACGACACAGAGACACTCAGTAAATATGGTTGGTTATGACATTTATTCATTTACTCTTTCCACAAATCTTTTTTAAAGCTACTATAAACAAGCAATGTGCTATTATGTTTGTAAATAAATTTTACTGACTGGAATACAAAGTATGGGTTGGAGTCAGCAAAATATCAAAATAAATGGAATCATATTTTAACCATCTTTTATGCTGATTTTATTCAAAACAACTGTGATCATATTATTTATAGCCCTACTTTGACTTTCCCAAGTTTTATGGTACTTTTTGTTGATAAGAAGTTACCATAACCATGGGGATCCTGTTTATTTCCATGGTGAATATAGTTAAAATATCTTCTCAGAAAGTTACCTCT
>NW_023204498.1:0-506 GCF_002007445.2 Ailuropoda melanoleuca
TAGGCCTTGTTCCTGCTTCTCTGAAACACACCTGCTCTTGGGTCTGGGCCCTTGCTTCTCCGAAAACAAGTTGAGTGCTGATAGTACCATGCCTTCTTGTGGACAAATGCTTCCCAAGCATTTGCCTGATGAATCAACCTAGAGACAAAACATCTCTTCTGTTGCAGCCTGCAAGTTGGCTTGCAACACTCTCCCCAGAAGGCCCTCTAGTCTTGACAGAGGAGACTTTCCCAGTGCCAATCATCTGGCATGGATTTGGGGCCCATGGTGCCTAACCATGTCTAAGGATAGGGGGATTCAGGAGAATAAGACAGGAATCTTACCCTCCAGAAATCATTCTCATCAGAGATTAATGAAAAAGAGAAGGCACTGAGAGGTGAAAGCTGATCAGAGTGATAACGAGCATGAGGGCTGGAACGGCTCAGATGTGTAGGTCACTATGGTCCAGAGCATTTTAAGTCTCCCCAGTGAAGGCAGTCTGGAGCAGGCCTGGGGTGGGGTAATTT
>NW_023204499.1:0-506 GCF_002007445.2 Ailuropoda melanoleuca
TTTTTTTTTTTTAAATTGTAATTTTCCTGTGCTGTTAAGTGTAAAGGTGACCGCTCCGTGGTGGGCTCTCAGCAGTTTGTACTCGACAGCTAATCAGGTTGATTCATTTGGTGAGGTGGGCAGTAAACTCAGTTATAAAACAGAACTGAGCTCTTACCTCACTGAGATATAACCTCACATATTTTTTTCTTTCTTCTTCTTGAAGGAAAGAAATCGCCGTGCAGACCTTTCAGGGGACATTGTGAAGACACGAGATTCTGTATTCGTAGTAGGAAATATAATCATCCATGGAACAAAACCCGTTCCCTTATTGAGTTTGCTAGCAGCCTTTCAATAAATAATTTAGGCTGCAATCACAAATGAGAGTCAGAGTTTTGGGTGGGGACCATCCTGAGTTCATTCTAGCCCAAACCCAATGCTAGTGGAGTGTAAAATGCATGCTGGCCTATTGCTAATTGCATCAGAGCTGACCAGAGGCGAGTTAGCGATGGCTCCCGTATTACCAC
>NW_023204500.1:0-506 GCF_002007445.2 Ailuropoda melanoleuca
TAGAAGGAAATGCAGAGAAATGAGAAAACAGTTTCACAGACCTACTTCCCCGAGGACTGGAATATATAGAAGACTAAACAGTTCTGAATGGCTCAATAATATAAATTATTCAAGAGGTTGCCCTGGCGATCTTATCATCCCTCAGTAACAGGTGTTCCCTGCTTCCTCCTCTTGCAACTGTGCCATATGCATGATTCAGCATTTTCCTACACTATTTGTTCTTCTGCACCTGCTACCCATTAGTACCTATACTTCTTTTCCTTTCTCTTTCATGTTTTATACTTATTCATGAATCGTACTGCTTCTTGGGTTTGCTTGCTGCTTTCTCTTTTTTGACTTCGGATTCTACTATCATCTGCTGACTCGATTATTGTATCTCAAAAACAAAGTCCTTACGAGGGAGGCTCCTTTTGGTTCAAACAGACATTCTCTAGTACAGCACATGCCATTGGATAGAGTTCTTGTCTCAGGTGATGGTCAAATTTGTTAGGGCTGTGGGGGGCGGG
>NW_023204501.1:0-2127 GCF_002007445.2 Ailuropoda melanoleuca
GTGCATATGGCCCTTCTCTTCACTACGTCTGTATCTTTGGGGTAAACACCCACACTGCCCACCTTTCTTTCCAAAGAGCCCCTATTTAAAACTTGTCCTTTCAATTATTCTGAATATATCAGTAAAGGAACCTCATTTCTGGAATAATGGTCTTTAATAAAGATTTTCTTCGGTAATTATTCAACTGCCTTTTAACTGGAGCACAGGCACTAGCCCCCGAGGAAGCCAAGAAGATGCAGGAAGGAGGACCAGTGGAGCTTTTCAAGAGCATCAGACACCTGAAACTTCCATCACTATGCCTAAAATCTTTAAGGGTTTCTCTCTTCTTGATGACTAAGTAAGTTTAGTCCAAATGCACAATCACTATGTTTTTCTTATTCTTCCTTATCTTCCCTACTTTAAAAAGTACATGATTCTAGACTGAGCTATATTACCAAGTTAGGCAGGTTCCTAAACAAATCTGTATAATTTTTGCTCCAAGAAAAGCTCTACAGCCACATTTCATCTGCATAAGCAATTTGTCCTGTTCACTAAGAATTACTCAGGTGAAACCCTCTTTTCCATGATATATATATATCTCTCATTAATGTTACAGAGTTTAGGGGCATTTCATTTTTGAGCCAATATTTCCATTACTTTTATCTTTCTCAAAAGTTTACTACTCTGAATTGGAATTTCGCATGGTCGACATCACCCTGACAAACTACTGTGCTGCTTCTGAGTGACATACATGAGGATGGATAGTATTTTTTTTTATTTTTATTTTTTTACCACTGTACAATGGTTTCCTAGATNAATTTTTTTTTACCACTGTACAATGGTTTCCTAGATGGTCTGTTTGGGAAAAACAAGTTTATTACATGAATTTTCCAAAATCAAACTTGTTGAAGATACGAAGTTTAAATTTATTCAAGCTTAAAATCTTTAAAGCATTATTTTTATTGGATTGAATGTGCTTGTATGTGTGTGTGTGTGTGCATTCTCATAGACAGTACCATTAGAAGAAACAATTTACTGAAGGAAGTGGCCTTTTATATACTCATGCTGAATAATCTCTCATTCTTACATGCAGAATATATCTCGGATAAATACATATGTACGTATGTACACATAATAATTGATGCAGGTGTAACTGCTTAGATGTTGCTGAAGCCTCTTATATTTACTGGGCTGAACAGCGAGTCTTCCCTCCACCCCATCACATCCAAATTTACTTCTTGCATTCTGAGTTTCCATAAAACAGCATCACTATTGTTCACCATACTCTCCCCAATACCTGGAGAGTCATCAAGTCCCAAGGATTTTAATTCCTATGTGTCCGGCATGACTAGATTTTCACCTAATAGTATTCCATGGAATATAAGTTTTGTGTGATATTAATAAGTGCTACTTAAAAAGGGGGGAGAAGAGGAGGAGGAGAAAAGAAAAAGCATTCTGGGGTAATTACATTTGGAGAACATCATATTAAGCAAATTAAACATACTTCTTAATTTCAGGTCTTAATGGAAACTATAGAATTAAAATACAGAATCGTCACCATTTTAAGTTAGCTGCATCAAGGAACTGTTTCACTGGAACATTTTGGGAAACCTGTTGAGTCTATTCCTCTTTAACCCTCTCTCCACCACTCCTCAGGTTGTCATTATCCTTTCCTTGGTTTCTGCTGAGAACACTCAACTATTATCCTTGACCTTATCTAGGTACAGCTCCCAGCCTATATCCCCCAGGACTCACTCTCATTCTGAACTTCCAGTTTCCATTAGAGTGAACTTTCTGCAATCTGAATCTGCACCTAAAAACTCTCCATAACATTAAAGGCAAAGTCCGGATGCCTTCACACGAAGAACAAAGTCTTCATGGGCTCCTCTCCTTGCCTCTATTCTGGGTATAGAAATGTCCCATGTTTTCTCATTCTCCCCCATATTTGCACGCATTACCCCCTTCTTTCTCGATCCTATGCTTGGCTAGCTGTTGCTCATTCTTTATGAACTGACATAGGACTCCCTTCTCAGGCATATCCTCTCCAAATTGCTCCCAAATCTCCCGAGGCTGAAGAGGGCATGCTTTCTCTGTATCACCACATACCACACCCAGACTTACTCATAGTTTTGAGCACTGAGTGAATTT
>NW_023204502.1:0-506 GCF_002007445.2 Ailuropoda melanoleuca
TGGGTGTGTAGATCACAATGTTGTTTGGCAAATAAAGAACAACTATCTGAATGAGTACATGGTCTATAACCAAACACACATTTGGAGGAAAGTAAGATCCCTACTGACATACATGCATTTACATAAAGTCTGAATTGAACCCTAATGAGGCAGGTATAGCAAGAGAATAGAAACAATGATCAACCAGAGAACACCTAGAGGAATGCTAATCACTAACTACATGATAAGTGTCCCAGAGAAAACTTGGGCCTCTCTTCAGGATGACAGCAGGTGATTTCCCACCATGTCAGGCAAGAATAACTTGAGTGAGTGTAGCTTACAGAGGTCAGCCATATTATGAGCTCCATGAAGTATGAGTTACTGGTTTTAGGCATTCTTTAGGAATTCATGTAGAGGAAGAATACTTAGCAAGCTGCTACAATCACTCTTCAGGAGAAAAGTGATAAGATCCAGCACAAAACAGAGGCTAAGGTAGAATCCATCAAGTTGGATTTTCATGACCATTG
>NW_023204503.1:0-1625 GCF_002007445.2 Ailuropoda melanoleuca
ATATGAATAATGTAGACATTTTCCTATGAAGGCTGATTTAATATGTGAGCATGCTTGTGTATGCCCACTGCTTGTGTCCATTCCCCCAGAGATCACTTTCCCGATTTCTATGAACATTAACAAAAATCTATCAAATATAAGATCACAAAGCAAACTTCAGGAAAGGTACTCAGAAGCAGGTCTGGCACAGTTGAATATAAATAGAAACAAGAATAAAAGTCAATATTTTAATAGCTACAAGTGACATTTTGTCCAGCTTTCTTGAGATATGCTTGACATATAACACTGAGTAAGTTTAAGGTGTACAAAGTGTCGATCTGAGGCCCTTATATACCCGCAAAACAATTATCACCCTAGCGTTAGCTCACACCTCTACTGTATCACATAATTACCACTCCTTTTTTGTTGTAAAACGGTGAAGATCTACTCTCTTAGCAAATCTCAAGTACACAATGCAATATTTTTTTAAAGATTTATTTATTTGAGAGAATGAGAAAGAGAGAGAGAGAGAGAGAACAGGGGGGAGGGGTAGAGGGAAGGAGAGAGAAAATCCCAAGGAGACTCCACGTTGAGTGTGGAGCCCAAAGCGGGGCTCAATCACACAACCCAGAGATCAGGACCTGACCAAAATCAAGAGTTGGACATTCAACTGACTATACCACCCAGGCCCCAAAATGCAATATTATTCACTACAATCACCATGCAATACATTCAATCCCTAGAACTTTTTAAAATTGAATTTGTTAATATACTCTCTTAAATACTTCCCAGATCAAAGTTTTTAAATTAACATTACAAGCCTAGTATATGAGGTATNGAGGTATGTAGCAAAGTAACATGCAGATAAGATGTGAGGTATTTGCTTTCATTATTCCAAAGAGAAAGAAGAAACAAGAAATAAGTCTTAAATGCTAACTTCTTAGAAAACCCCCAACAACAAAATAAATTAAGAAAACAAAAATAATGAAAGAGATGACTTAGAAAACAGATCAAAGAGCTGGTTATTGAAACAAAAGCAATAAACTAGACAAATCTCTGACAAATTTATTAAAACAAATAGAGAATGCACAAATAGGAAACATTCTAAAATAATGAGAATTCTATGTGCAATTAACTCTAGACTAATAAATTTAAAACACTGCTTAAATAAATGATTTGTCTCTTGAAACACAGAAATTAGATTTTTTTATTGAAAGCAATGTGATTTAATATCATTCATGCTTATTGAAAATCTCGACATAACACTTTGTTAGGCAGTGATTTAAATATCTGGTTTTAGGTTGGGTGTATTTCCATACTTGATTTTAACATCTGCCGTAACCAAAAATACACCTCAGAAACAGACACAGATCCAAACTGAAGAAAAATGTCATTGGCAGTATTTACTCAATCACAATATTCACATCCTACAAGCAATTCCACCCTCCAAGCATACCAAGATTTTTGCCGATATTTGGCTGTTAGAATTTCATCTTCCCTAATGTCAATGGATGATTTTGCAAATTGCAAGCAGTCCCATTTTTATATTTTTAACAAATGGGTCTAAAACACACTTGATCTCTTCATTTGGAAGATTCTTAAGTGGTTGACAAAATTCTGTTTCCAGATTTTTTAACTTTGCAGAT
>NW_023204504.1:0-2694 GCF_002007445.2 Ailuropoda melanoleuca
TAAAAAAAAAAAAAAGAGTGCTATTTTTGGGGAGTCCTCCTGATGCCTGTGGTCATTATTAATTGCTTCATAACAAATTACCCCCCACGTAATGACATAAAATGATAAATATGTATTATCTCACACCGTTGCTCAGAAGGTGACTTAGCTGGGTGGCTATGAGGCTGTAGGTCAGGGTGCCATCCTCCAAAGCTTGATCGGGGCTGAGGCATCATCAGCTTCCAACATGGCAGCTGGAAGGAGGCCTCAGTTTCCCTCCCCCCACCACAGGCCTCTCCACAGGGCTACCTGAATGTTCCCTTGACAGAGCAGCTGCTTCTCCTGGGCAGCAATCCAAGTGATAAAGGGGAGAAAGTCACGGTGCCTTTATGACCTAGTTCCCAAAGTAGCACATCCACACTTTCAAGTCACTCACGGGCTGGGCCAGAAGGGGAATGAGGCCCCATTTCATCAGGAGAGTGTCATTGAACTTGTGGATCTTTCCTAAAACCACAGAACCCTCAACAAAGGGAAAGTAACTGGGCTCTCTCACATGAGAAGCCAGTCAAGAGTTGGAGGGAGAGAAGTCCTCCATTCAAACAGCTTTTACTGAAAGCCCACTAGCGACTAGGCTCCCTGCCAAACGTTGTGTGTAAAAGCAGAAATAACAACATACTTTCACTCAAGATCTGGCTGAAAGAGGACACATCTCGGTCCCTCCCTTAACCACATCCCTCCCCTAGAGGAGACTCATCCACGGGCCCTTGATCCTCTTCTGGACTGTGCTCTGAGCACCCAAGACCCCAGAATTCTCTTCCTTAATGGCTCAAGTCTCTCCTTGGGTCTATGCAGGCCCATCCTCAGGTTCATCTCCCCCCCAGTACATGCACCCCTGCGCTATCTGTGGGCTTGTGGGCAAAGCCCGGCCAAACAGGCTGGGGTGTCCACACACATGGAGGGGGCCAGAGACAGGAACAGGAAGAGAGGGAGAATGAGCTGGGAGGGAGATGAACAGCTCAGGAGGTTGTCAGGTGAAAGGAGATCAAGGTTCCCACAGCCCGTCTTGTCTTTTCTTCCAAACTTGCCAGCGCCCTTGTCTGTAACATGGCAAGTCGGCCTCAGCCTAGGTGAGGGGCTGTGAGTCGAGATTTGGCTTCCTCCGTGGCGCCCCTACTCAGCCCCCAGGGGCAAACGGCCCCTCAACGCCAGGCCAAGTGTGGTCCCACTTCTGAGCCCAGGCCTCCCTCTAGTGGCCAGTCCAGGGGCAACAGCCAGAGGCTCCTGGCCACACTACAGAAGGGATGGACACCTCTTCCAGAACCCACTTTTCAGAACATAGATCTGATTCTGTTATTCTTTGCTTAGAAACCTCAAAAACACAGCCAACTCTCTCATGCCTCCCTGCCCCACACACCCTGTGTCTTCAAGGGATAGATAAAGCCCAAGGCCGTTAGCCTGGTTGACAAGGGCTTTCTCAAGTTGAAGCCAGGCTACATTTCCGGGGCCACTGAGAGCCAGCCTCTCTCTCCTCTCCCAGCCTCTCTCTCTCTTTCTTTCTCTCTCTCTCTCTCTCTCTCTCTCACACACACACACACACACACACGCAGCCACCACCTTCAACAATCCACCATATATTTCTGTGTCTCATTTCTTTTGCTGGCAATAAACTGCCCACCTTTGCCCACCAAACAAACTCATACTCCTCCATCAAGACCCACTTCACACCTCTGTGGCTTCCTTGGCCCCCTGTGGGAGAATCCTGGCCCCTCACAGGGTTCCCCTGAGCACTGGTGTACAGAATAATTGCTAACACGGGGCACTTAACACTAGTCCCTGTGCTAAGGGTTCCAGAGACAGTATCTCTTTAATTCTCATAAGAGCCTTAAAAACCAGGCACTATTACCATCCCCATTTCACAGATGGGGAAACTGAGAGCAGCGGGGTCAGGTCGTGTGCCCATGGTCACACGCACAGCAAGTGAAAGAGGCCTGTGGTCACAAGTGCTCTCTCCACCTCCAAGCCACTTCCTCAACTGCAGCTCGTAGACAGACAGACGTCCTTGTTTCCTGCCCCTGAGCTCCTCCTCCGAAGCGAACCCTGTTCTCTCGTCTCTGAATTCCCAGCACAGAGCACGAAGACCCCTGGGCCTAGAAAGCGCTCAAGTGAGTACCTAAACTGAGCAGCAGACAGGAAGTGTTGGCTTTGCCTGCTATGCTTTTTCTCAGTAAATATCCCACCTAAGGCTCAAAATCTTGTTCTAGACTCAGCCAGCCACACGTGGAAGGCAGAAGCCATGGGCCAAGATCGCAGTGTAAACATTCACTGAGGATAAGGAATAGCATCTGACTTGGGGCTGGCTGCCAAAATAACAGATCCTTAGTTCCCCCCAACTCTCAATTCACCCCAGACTGGCCGGCGCCCTGAGGGTTTGCCCTGGCACACCCAGCCTCTCCTGCAAGATGCCTGCTGGCCTCCCCTGCCAGCTGGACCAGCCTTCCCCTCCTCCCTCCGTCCTTTCTCCCAGCCTTCCTGCCTCCCTTCTCCACTCTTTGTTCTCTAATCCAGCAATCAGCATTGAACAGTCACTTTTTTATCCACCTGCAGCGCTCCAGCTACTAGGCTACATCCGTTTCTTCTCTTCTTTCTTCAAAATGGAAATAAACAACCTTATTTTCTTTCCGATTATCAAAGCAATATTCTTGTTGTAAAAAAAAA
>NW_023204505.1:0-506 GCF_002007445.2 Ailuropoda melanoleuca
GGGTGGTAGTGAGTGGTTGTGACTACTTGAGGAGACTTGTAGTCTTGAGTATGTGACTACGTGTTGGGTCCTATGCCAGCCTTCACAGCAACCTTGCATGTGTGCTAATAGTATTCCAGTTTATAGATAAGAAAGTTTAAACTCAGGTTAAGTAACTTGGCCAAGGAGAAAAATTGATTAAGTGGTGGAGAGCTAAGACTTCAGTTCTCAGCCTGACTTCAAACAGCACACTCTTTCTACTGCCTTCGTCCAATGTGAGCTTAGCTTCCTCTGAACTCACATTTCTTTCCAAACCTCTTATTTGACAAAAATTTGCCATCATATGATAATCCTTTGATTGTTCTTTATTGTTCTCTTGCACTGATATGTAGCTATCTGCATTTTTATCTTCATTTGTCCGACTGTGCTGAGAACCTTTGACTGCAAAACCTGTAGCCCCCATAATTCTTCCGTGTTGCTCCATCTCTTATGGATATGACATCACAATTTCTGAATTTTTGCTAAAG
>NW_023204506.1:0-506 GCF_002007445.2 Ailuropoda melanoleuca
ATAATATAATCTTATTGCCCTTATATTCTTTATTTTCTCCATCCCTTTCAGGTGGCTGATGAACTGCATCTGCTGGTCCATTCCCTTCTGTTTTTATAGCAACCCAACTCACCTCCAGGGAAAGTTTTCACAAGTGGATACCGTTGGGTGCCAGGACTATATGTGCACAACCAGCTACAAGTGGCCACATCCTGATTACCTGCTGGGGGGTGGGTCATACAGCTACTAAATCCCAACTTAGTCCCCGTTGCATCAATCCAAATAGTATTTGGATTCACTAGGGTACGGGCACCAAAATGAAGTTTAACATTTGGCAAGTTTATTAGAGTATTTTGTAATCAATCTTCATAGAAGGGAAGCGGAAAAAGTAGAGTCGGAGAAAAGGAAAATTTGAGCTAACATGTAGGTACAGTCTCAGCCAATCCCATGGAGATCTCTGGAACTAAAATGATCCATCAAAGTTGCCCTGAATTGGGCTGAAATGGTTGAATCTTTATGCCCCTGCC
>NW_023204507.1:0-506 GCF_002007445.2 Ailuropoda melanoleuca
TTTTTGTTTTGGTTGTTTTGGGCAGAGGGTAAGTTTGGTCCTTTTTCCTCCCTCATGGCTGGTGACAAAAGTTGCAGGGATAGTAATCATGGGTATTTAATCCTTTAATACCACTATATATTTTGATATTCAGATTCTTTCTGATTTAACCGGGGAAGCCCTTCTGTGCTTGCTTCTGCGGCATTTGCCACGTCCTTATCTGCAACAAAACATTCCAGGCTCATCTTTTATCTGTCCAGCCCCGGCCCCAGAATCAATTCTTTCTCCAGGAAGCCCTGATCCTTTTCAGTGGAGAATGGTATTTGAACCTCAAGAATCTTCTCAGATTAAGTTCAATCGAGTCTCTGGCTTGTTTCTCTGGATGTCAGTGACTGTAGGGTTGTGAGCTCGTATTTGATTGAACTTAATCTGAGAAAATTCCCAGGGTTAAGACAGGTTCCTTTGAAGCAGAGAGCATTTTTGTTTGCTTTTGCTGGGAAACCACCAAGCTGGATCTGCATGGCCCC
>NW_023204508.1:0-506 GCF_002007445.2 Ailuropoda melanoleuca
ATTAAACTTTGAAACATCAAACCTGAAAGCATTGTGTCCTAAAACAACATAGATGAGTCCTTTATATAGTCATGAGGACGGGATGGTATTTCTAAACATGGCTCCAAAGGCAGAACCCTCAGAGGGTTTGAAAGCTTTGAAAGATTTTATATATAAAATACACAGATCATCACACATTCCTTGTAAATACCCCAGAAACAGTCACAAAATGAACTATGATTAGGACACAGAGGACAGACATTTCTGTCGGTTGATAGGGACAGCAAATCCCCAAAACGGAAAACAAAGTTCCATATCCATTGGCTTTAATACAATTACGTATTTTTAGAAATAAATAAAAAATACATACCCTCCCATCTCCCCTCCTCCCCTCCAAAACCCTCCAGAAAAACAAACAATCCCCAAATAATCCCTACCACTTAGAAACTTAACATGAAAACAACCTCATACCAAATTCCTGGTTTAAAGCACAAACCGAGGTTGAAACGGAGGAAGGACCTTCCGCC
>NW_023204509.1:0-506 GCF_002007445.2 Ailuropoda melanoleuca
ATCAGGAGATGAGATGAGATCAGGTCTTCAGATCAGCTGAGAAAGACCATCTGGGAATTAGGAGGGGGAGCAAGATGACTGCTCGCATTTTGATAGAAAGGAAGAAGTCCTAGCTCTAGCTGCCCCCCTGGTTGATGAGCTAGGGGGAGCAGTCTGCCTCATCTCTTGTCCAGGGCTCACCTCTTCCCCGGGAGAAATACATTCATCACAAAGTCTGTTGAGCATCTACCAGGTGCCACGTGCAGTTCTAAGGGTCCAGGATAGATCAATGAAGAACACACAATTCCTGTTGTCAGGGGCCACCCTTGCTGTTGGTGGCGTTGGTTGAATCCTGCCTCTCCCACTTTTAAAGGAGTGGCCTCGTGTAGGAAGTAAACTTTGTTGGTTGTCTCTTAAAACTTTGTGATCACCTAAGCACCCAGTTTATTTTTTTTTAAAGATTTTATTTATGTATTTGAGAGAGAGAGAGAGCAAGCACAAGCAGGGGGAGTGACAGTGGGAGAGGG
>NW_023204510.1:0-506 GCF_002007445.2 Ailuropoda melanoleuca
TTTGTGAATATGGGGGATGGAGAATAAAAGTTAATAAAATTCTATTCATGTAGAAATGCAATACCATTCAGTCTCAATGTCCCAAACAAGTGGTTCAAAACAGATTGTCATCTAGCAAATTACTGGTATGTTCATCTAGGACAATGAGTTCTGTTTTTTGTCATCTGAACAATTATAATCACCCTCAGGACCTTGAAGGGGAGATATGCTTATTTTCCTGCTCCCAAAGACATGTATCAGATTGATTTAAAATCATAGGTATCTAGAATCAATGTGAGGCTTTTCAATAATACTGAAATTATATAGTAGTTTTAAAAAGAATTTTGCTCTCACAGGGAGCATAGCATTTATGAGATAGAAAACATAGTAATAAAAAGAATACCTTGCATTTATTTGGCATTCTTTTTGGTTATTTAGAAAATATTAAGAAAATACTGCTTTTCAAACAATGGTAGCACAAACTAATAATCATGAGAAAGAGGATTGTTTGTTATCCATTATGATTG
>NW_023204511.1:0-506 GCF_002007445.2 Ailuropoda melanoleuca
ATTAACAAGACAGGAAATGACAGATGTTGACCAGGATGCGGAGAAAGGGGAACCCTCTACACTGTTGGTCGCAATGAAAACTGGTCACTCTGGAACACAGTATGGAGGTTCCTCAAAAAGTTACAAGCAGAGCTACCCTATTACCCAGCAATTGTACTACTAGGGATTTATCCAAAGGATACAAACATAGTGATTCGAAGGGGCACATGCACCCCAATGTTTATAGCAGCAATCACCAATAGTCAAACTATAGAAAGAGTCCAGATGTCCATCAACAGATGAATGGGTAAAGAAGTTTTATATATATACATATATATAAAGGAATATTAGTCATCAAAAAGAATGAAATCTTGCCAATTCCAACAACGTGGAGGGAACTGGAGGATATTATGCTGAGCAAAATAAGTCAGAAAGACAAATACCCTATGATTTTACTTATAGGTCAAATTTAAGAAACAAAACAGATGAATACAGGGAAAGGGAAGGAAAAATAAAGACAAAAACAG
>NW_023204512.1:0-506 GCF_002007445.2 Ailuropoda melanoleuca
TGTTAATACCATATCTTTTATCATCTGGAGCATTTATCACCTTTGTTCATAGCCAATAGTTGTTCAAAGTTTCATAATTTATATGTCACTGTCAGCATTGCCAAAAGGGTTTAACGTATTCATATTTAAATACAACAATAAACATAGCACTTTGTATCTTTTATTTGTATTGGTGTTCTTTTAACTATGTGAATTACTTTTTAAAAACATAATAAAAGAGAATGCAATTTGTTTTCCAAATTTTCCTCTACTGATAATAGAATTCTTTGACAAGTATTTCCTTCTTTTTCTAACGATCTATGTATCAATAGCCTCATATAACATATGTAACCGCTTACTAACAAAATCATCGGAATGAAAATATGCTGAAACAAGATAAAACCAAAACCAAAAATATGTTAAACTGACATGGTAAGAGACGATCACAATCATCCAGGAAATGGAAAAAAAAATGGATGAGTTCAATAAATCCAATGAGACTACATATAAGATCGGCAATACATATT
>NW_023204513.1:0-506 GCF_002007445.2 Ailuropoda melanoleuca
ATTTTTATATTCATCTGCATTTCCAGGTGAAGGTGGTCTAGATATGTCAGGAAGACCAGGAGAACAATTTCAATTATGCAGTGAACAGATTGGGTCTGAAAATTTAAAGCCATGTTATCAAATAACCCTACATTGTGCAATCGTTCCTGGTCCGAAGGTCAAAAGTGAGTCACTTTTTACTTGAGCAGGCAGGTGTATGCCTTACTTTCTGTACTTGCGGGTCTCAGCCGTGGATGCAGTAGAGTCACCTGGGGAACTTCTAAACGCCCCAGTGTGCAGACCTCACCCAGGACAATTATATCAGAACCTCTGCAGGTGATTGTCGTGCTCAGCCAAGAATGAGACCCCCTGCAGAGGTGTTTGGTCTGCTAAGTAAGATTTTAAATCAGTCTTCTGAAGTTTGATGATCTAGATGTTCTTTTGAGTTTGGGGGAAGTTGCTCTGCTGAGCGCTTGAGGTTATAGCTTTCAATGATATTAACTTCTCAGTTCATGAGCTATGGTTTA
>NW_023204514.1:0-949 GCF_002007445.2 Ailuropoda melanoleuca
CGAGATGATCAGGGATTTCTTAGTGATTGAAAGCTCATCTCCTTTGGAGGATGCATGGCTCAGTTCTTCTTCTTACACTTTATTGGTGGGGCTGAGATGGTACTTCTGGTTTCCATGGCTTATGACAGATACGTGGCTATATGCAAACCTTTGCATCACATGAACACGATGAGCTGGCCAACTTGCATGGGGCTGGTGTTGGTTTCATGGGTCACTGGATTTGTGCACTCCATTAGTCAAGTAGCCTTTACTGTGAATTTACCTTACTGTGGCCCCGATGAGGTGGACAGTTTCTTCTGTGACCTTCCTCTCATGATCAAGCTTGCCTGCATGGACACCTATGTCTTGGGTATACTTATGATCTCAGTGGGTTGCTCTCCATGAACTGTTTTCTGCTCCTCTTGGTCTCTTGTACTGCTATCCTCATCACTGTCTGACAACGTGCTGCTGGTGGAGTATCCAAAGCACTCTCTACTTGCCCTTCACACATCATGGTAGTCACTCAACTTTGGGCCCTGCATTTTCATTTACGTGTGGCCTTTCAGTCGCTTCTCAGTGGACAAGCTCCTGTCTGTGTTTTATACCATTTTTACTCCACTCTTGAAACCCCTTATCTACCACATTGAGAAATAAGGAGATGAAAACAGCTATGAAGAAATTATGTAAGCAACATGTGACTTCTCACTAAATTCCAGCTTTCTACAAACCTACATGTTCTTACTCATTCAGGGGATACCCTTTCTTTAGTAGGGTTTCTGCTTAAGATTTCATTCTGATGTTTTATTGATATAATTTGTATTGTGTTANAGATATAATTTGTATTGTGTTATATTACAGAGAAATAGTTATGGATTACAACAAAAATCATATGTATGTTTTTATTCTATATAATTTCATAATTTAAATAAAACTTTATCAAATAACTTTATAGTATCACTACCTTATAAGA
>NW_023204515.1:0-2534 GCF_002007445.2 Ailuropoda melanoleuca
CAGAATTAAGTGGCCCACTTTTGTCTGATTCAGATTTTTCACTGGTCGGGTTTTCTCCTGGTCATAGACATTTCTGCAATGGGAATCAGCTGATTATTTATTGCTAGTCACTCTCCACCTACAATTCACTTTTCCAATTTTCCGTGTTGCCTGTACAGTGCTACTTTGTCAATCCCTGCAGTTTATTGACTGTGTTCTGATGGCTGGGGTAAACAAATTACTTCAAGAATGACTGGAGCAAAAAAGGGCATTGCTCGCTGGCTTCTAATGATGGAACTGGTGTGTGATCCAATTGGTCCTAATGTCAGGAGGCAATTCACCATCACGACGGTGCAGGTTTCCATAACCCATCCTATCAGTGACAAACCTTTGTATGGTACCTAATATTGACCTTTTTTTATTCTCCATAAGTATCAGATAACATTAGATCAAATGATCTTGCAGATAAAATACTCCCAAATTTTAAAGTCTCCTCCTTTAAAACCCACTGAAAATATACAGTACAATAACAACCGTGCTTTATAAATGCATTGGAAGAATAAATAACCAGGAAGTTCACATTCTTGCAGTAAGCCAGAACATTTATTAGATCTAGGTCAAGTCCTTGCACCCTCTAGACCCAAGTCCGTGCTTAGCTCACTGGTCTCCAAATTTCTTTATTGTGAAATTCTACCAGAAAAAATATATTTTTGAGCAGGCACCCCAAGTACATTTGTTTAATTACAAATTGTATTTATGTACTTACATCAGCCAATATGTCAAGGCACAATACACAGGAGAGGGTCATCTTTAATGACAGTGAATGTAAATCCTTTTTAAAGTTGACTTCATAATTTTGACATTTTGGGGGTCTAGTTCTTGTCATGGCTAATTAGGTTGTCATTGCCTTTACTTTCTAATGTGGCAATGTGGCTGCGATAATCAGAACATAAGCACAACCAAGGAAGCAATAGTCCCAGCACCCTCCTGTGACTTATTTGGGCTTTTTTAGTCACTCTTTCTTTATATTCTAAAGTTTCTTTGTAAGGCTCTTGTTAATCCAAGTGTCCGTTTTGTGTAAATCTTCCTGTACCATGGGAATCCACTCTACTCCAGAATAATGATAATAATACTAATAACCAATAAAAAGCATTTATCCAGAAAGTTTGACTCCAGAGGCTGCACAGGCATCCACCAACCTCCTGACCTTGCCACGCTGACCTTCATGCAAGGTACACAAGGTCCATAGATGACATGTGACAACTTGAAAAAGGATCTGTAAATTAATTCAAAAATCTTTAAAAAGGGTGGGGGGGGCACCTGGGTGGCTCAGTCATTAAGCGTCTGCCTTCGGCTCAGGTCATGATCCCAGTGTTCTGGAATCGAGCCCCACATTGGGCTCCCTGCTCAGCGGGAAGCCTGCTTCTCCCTCTCTCACTCCCCCTGCTTGTGTTCCCTCTCTCACTGCCTCTCTCTCTGTCAAATAAATAAATAAATAAATAAATAAAATCTTTAAGAAAGAAAGAAAGAAAGGATCTGAACCAGAACACCTTAAGTTTATCTCAATTTTTAGATAAAAATATGCATAGAAGTTCTAATATTTTCTATCCACAGACCAATGGACTGAGTGTCTGACATATCCCTCAGGGTGAATGTCCCACTTTGGGAACCACTGGTTCTAGTTCACCTTAAAATACAGCCTCTTCTGGAGAGGAGGGTGGAGAGGCCCAGGGAGACCAAGTCAGACTTGATGTCCTGCCCAGCAGTTTGGACATCCTGGGGGCACTGGGAAGCATTAAAGAGTCTCTTGAAGAAGGAACGATAGGACCGGACTTGAACTCTTGCAAAAATATTCTAAATGCGCTAAGGAGAGTGCATTGTGGAGCATACGTAGGAGTGATACACAGGAGATATAACAGGAGAAAGGATAATGGTCTGAAGTAAGGCTGCAGCCTTTAAAATGGAGAACANTCTGAAGTAAGGCTGCAGCCTTTAAAATGGAGAACAGTGGGCAGATTCACAAGATGGTAAAGATTTGGTTATTCATTAAACTTGCCCAAGGTTAAACAGCTGGTAGGCAGCAGAGCTAAATTTAGACCCCAGGTCTCCTCACTCCCAATACAGTGATTTTTCTTCTGATTTGCTGTGTCAGAGAACACCTGGTCCCTCTGTTTTATCCTCCCCCAGGGAGCTAGGTGATCAGGAGCTGAGCCCAGACAGCAGCGAGCAGTTTCCAGCAGGGCGATGAAGGAAGGCAGCAGGAGAGGAAGAACACTGCCTTCTCCAGACGTATTTGTCTTTGCAGGATCCATGAGGGGGCTCCATGAGTATCTGTGTTCTGGGTATTGAATCCCATACTGAAATCACACACTTTCCATGACGGCAAACAGAAACTCCAAGTGACTATTCATTCAAGTCCAGGCCTTAACAAAAACCAGAACCCATCCTGCTGAAGGGTGGAAGGCGATAGGGAGGCACCAACTTGGGGGAAAGAGAAACAGACTCTTGTAATCATTCCCATTCAGGAGCCCTCATCTCTTCTTCTGGACTGTTTA
>NW_023204516.1:0-506 GCF_002007445.2 Ailuropoda melanoleuca
GGAGCTTCGCTGCTGAAATTTAGACAGCGCGCCTGGGGACCACCACCCCAGGAGCGAGGTGTCTGCTCTAGCCTGTCCAGAGCGGGGCAGGAGGATTTCTCCCCCAAACACAGAGGCCGGCGCTCTGAAGCAGCTCTAAAACCAAAGCCAAGCTTGGTATTTTGCTGGTCTGTTAGCTAACAGCCCCCTGCGAAACACCGCCTTCCAGGACCTTGCCGCATGGACTCCGTGGCCGCTGCGGGTTTCCTCCTTGGCTGCTGTTGCCCCGAGGGCATGAGTTCTTCTCCAGAGACCCACACAAGGGCTTCAGCAGCTTTCTGAAACCTTATGCAAGCTCTGTGTTCGTATGTGTATTTTCTTTCCGATGGAGAGTCACATTCTTGATGGATTCCCACTGCCTATCCCTCTGCCTCCCACCCCCCCACACACATATCAAAAAACCAGAATAAGCGGCAGCCCACAACCTTGACTCGATAGCAGAGGACATGCTCTGTCTCCTGAAGTCC
>NW_023204517.1:0-506 GCF_002007445.2 Ailuropoda melanoleuca
ATGTGTTCATGAAAACCCATTTTTTCCCCTCTTGGGCTTATAATTAGACTCATTTTCTCGCTTCCTCTTCAACCACTGAAGTCTGACCCTTGGAATAGGAGTGAAAGTGATGTGTGCCATACCCAGGCCTGGCTAGTAAGAGGCTCAGTGTGATCTTCCACGTGTGCTTGTCTCTCTTCACTATATAGCCGCCAAAAACAGAGGATTCAGCTGAGAACTCTAAGGTCCTAGGGAACAGTGGGACCACAGGACAGGAGGGCCTGGGTCCCTGAGAGACTCTGTGGAGGAGAGCACTCATCCTCTTTCTCCATCTGTGGATTTTGCATGAGTGAAAAAGTTCTATTTTTTATTACCACTGAGATTTTGCAATTGTTTCAAAAGATAGCCTGTCCTAAATAATACAATAAAATACAGATTGATATATGAACTTTTTTTCCCTGTGCCAAGGAGGATTTATCCAGGATTGGGGGAAATTTTCTGACTCACAAGTCAAATGTCAGTGTCCT
>NW_023204518.1:0-506 GCF_002007445.2 Ailuropoda melanoleuca
AAAAAAAAAAAAACTTGGACCACTTGCAGATTCGGTGCATTCAGCGGCAGAAGAAGGGAAGAAGCTGCGGAAACAGGAATCGCATAAGGGAACGGACTTTCCGGATGAATTTTCAGCCACGGGGCAGCCACGGGGGATCTGGCAGCAGCTCCCATTCTCTTTGCCCTGAAAAATCTTCTCCCAGGAATGACTGTCCCCTTCCATCCAGAAGACTCTATCAATGCAGGATTTTGCCTCCAAGCCTTTTTGGAAGAAGGAAGGCAGGCATAAATAATAATTTACCATTAGAAATCTCTTTAGAAAAGACACTCCCCTCTTTGATGGTTAATAATAAGAGTGCCTACCTCATGGGGTGGTTGTGAAAACAAAGTGAGTCAATGAAGTTCTTCCAGCTGTGCCCAATATGTGGTTTTTGTTTTTTTTTTAATATTTTATTTTTATTTATTCGACAGAGATAGAGACAGTCAGTGAGAGAGGGAACACAAGCAGGGGGAGTGGGAGAGGAA
>NW_023204520.1:0-506 GCF_002007445.2 Ailuropoda melanoleuca
ATGGTCACATATTTTTATCCTTCAATTTATTAGTGTGGTATATCATTTTGACTGATTTACAGATGTTGAAATATTCTCCAATCCCTGGAATTAAATCCCACTTGATCATAGTGTGTGATCCTTTTAATATATTGTTGCGTTCAGTTTGCTAATATTTGGTTGAGGATTTTGCACCTTTGTTCATCAAGGATACTGGCCTGTAATTTTTTCTTGAGGTATCCATGCCTGGTTTTGGCATCAGGGGAATGCTGGCCTCATAAAATGAGTTTGGAAGAATTTCCTTCTCTTCTATTTTTTGAAAGAGTTGGTGAAGGATTGGTATTAATTCTTCTTTAAATGTTTGGTAGAATTCACCAATGAAGCCACGTGGTCCTGGACTTTTGTTTTGGGGAGGTTTTTGATTACTGATTTAATCCCCTACTGGTAGTAATCAGTTGTTAGATTTTCTACTTCTCCATGAATCAGTCTTTAAATCTAGAAAACAAAGCATTAAAGAACCAACGATG
>NW_023204521.1:0-506 GCF_002007445.2 Ailuropoda melanoleuca
AGAACTTTGAGGAAAGTTCCCATTGAGGCAATAGTCCCGAAAGATCATTGCTGATATAGAGACAGAATGTTCAGTTGGTTACTGTCCAGAGAAATGGGTACTAGTGTATTTCTGGCCAAATTGAAAGAAAATGGTGACAAGGAAAAAATGTCTAACTTGAAACTAGACAAATCACCATTTATAGTTCCATGTCACAGTGAGAGTTGTCTGCCATGTGGAAAGTTTTTGTTCTCTAAGTAATGATAACATGCAATGTGGTAATAAGCAACATAGCAAAGAATTATTCTCTAAGTTGAGTAGGATCATGTTTGCTGTTGTTAGGAATCAATGATGGATATGATATAAATATTTTAGAGAAAGGGGCACCTGGGTGGCTTAGTCAGTTGAGTGTTCAGCCCAAGTCATGATCTTGGGGTCGTGAGATTGAGTCCCATGTGGGGCTCTGTGCTCAGTGGGGAGTCTGCTTGAGATTCTCTCTCTCTCTGTCCTTCCCCTTGCTCATGCCC
>NW_023204522.1:0-506 GCF_002007445.2 Ailuropoda melanoleuca
GCTCCACATACCCATCCTCTCAGTGCCCTAGCATCCCTAAGTCTCCAAGTGTAGTGGATTAAATGGTGGCTTTGAAAAAGGTATGTTCACATCCTAATACCCATACCCTGTGAATGTTATCTTATTTGGAAAAAAGGTCTTTGCAGATGTAATTAATGGTCTTGAGATATGAGATTATCCCAAATGATCCAGATGAACCCTAAATCTACTGACTCTGTAAGGGACAGAATGGGAGAAGTCACAGACACACAAAGAGGAGGCAGCGGCAGAGACTGGAGTGGTACGGCCAAGGAAGCCAAGGACCACCAACAGCCACCAGAAACCGGAAGAGCCAAGAAAGGCTTCTCCCCAAAGCCTCCCGGTCGAGTACAGGCCTCCCTGTGCCTTGATTTCAGACTTCTGGCATCTGGAACTGTGAGAGAATAAATCTCTGTTGTTTGAAGCCACCCAGTTAGCGGTCATTTGTTGCTGCAGTCATAGGAAATGAACACGCTAAGTTTTAATTC
>NW_023204524.1:0-506 GCF_002007445.2 Ailuropoda melanoleuca
AGATAACAGTTTGAACATACTTTTTATCTCCCAAATATAATATATATTAATAAAAATTTGAAAACTTCAGGGTAATCTCACATTCTTTATACCTCTATCAACTCTTTATGGCTAATATTATCTGCAATTTCTTTCGAGTACATGCCAATTTTCCATAGCAAGATTATTTTTTATCATTTAACCTTTTTCTGATAGCTACGTTAAGGCTTTACTGAAATTTAGGATATTTCAATTCCAGAAAACATCTAATATTGGTGAAATGTTACACCTAAATATCCCATCTCTTGTGTCAAGAAGTAAAAATTAGGTATGTTTTATACATTTATCAAAAAAAAGAGGCATTCCTGTCCCATAAAGTACTTTAACATGATTATCATAGTGTATGCACCAGAAAATATTACCAGATATATTTCATGCTTTAATTTGAAAGATACTGTCAATGCTAATGTTATCACAAGCATTAACTCTAAATTTTCCCAGGAGTCTGGAGTGTCCTAATTGTGGCA
>NW_023204525.1:0-506 GCF_002007445.2 Ailuropoda melanoleuca
AGATGCCAGGGGCACGTCCTGGCCACGAGCCAGCTTTCCTCCTGATCCTTGTCTCTGAGCTGCCTGGGCTCAGTCTTGCTGAGCGGGGATGCTGGTGGGTCCTGGTCACCTGCCCACTGAGCCTGGTTGTCAGTGAGAAGACACGCTCCATCCATCCCCACGGTGCCCCACCTGGGGTCCTGCCCAGGCTTCTTGGTCCCAAAGAGTCACAGAGCTAGGCCAGGATGACAATGTGGAGATGGGTCCCCATGCCAGCTGCTCGTCCACCCTGGGCCTGCTGTCTGCCACCCCAGAACCATCCCCTTCTCACCTGTCGGAGAGCTTGTCCATGCCGTCTAGAAGCCCACGTGGTTCTGAAGGGCTGCAAACGTCTCTGATCGTATGATGTTGTGTGAAGCTTGCAGTTGAAACAACCAAACCTTTTTCTGTAAATTACCGTTAATCCTGGTCATTTCCTTCCTAGGTGCTAAAATTGGCTTCTTAAATCTCAGCCATACTTTCCACAG
>NW_023204526.1:0-827 GCF_002007445.2 Ailuropoda melanoleuca
GGGGGGGGACTGGAGTTTTCCAAATCCCCCGTCCTCCCAGCCTGCCTCTTGGAGGGGGTCAGGAGGGGCGCAGGCTGGCTGAGCACAGGATCAGTGGGCAGGAGGCTTTGGTTGGTCCTAGTCTTACAAGGGATGGGCTGTATACACCCAGGGCCATTCCTGGGCCTTCTGTGGGCCTCAGTTTACCCCCTCACCCAGTGACGGGGTTGACAAAGGTGCCCGTTGGGCGGCCAGGGAGAAGGGTAGTCAGGATACCTATTGAGCCACTGACCCCGGAGCACTTCGCTCTTCCTCAAGCATGGACACTAGACATCCCGAGGTGAGTCAGACACGGGCCCTCCCTGCCTGACCTCAAGTCTGGTGGGTGGGGAGGCTGGTCAGCAAACCACCAGGACAACATAGTGTCCTGAATGTCCCAGTGGAGTTCTGGGCACTTCTGGTCACGGAGGCTGAATCGGGGATGGTCGCTCCCCTGTGTCTGGAAACGTCCTCCAGTTCCTGCCTTGGCCATAAGTGCTCCTGGTGTCCCCTGTGTCCGCTTATGTCCAAGGTGAGGGCTTACTTCCTGCCAGAAAGGTCTCATTCTCTGGAGTTGTTTTTTGTTTTGTTTTGTTTTTGTTTCTAAGGATGAGGTATCACATAAATAGAAATTCTAAAACTTCTGGGGCGCCTGGGTGGCTCAGTCCTTAAGAGTTTGCCTTCGGCTCAGGGCGTGATCCCAGGGTCCTGGGATCCAGGACCGCATTGGGCTCCCTGCTCCGCTAGGAGCCTGCTTCTCCCTCTCCCACTCCCCCTGCTTGTGTTCCCTCTCTCGCTGGCTGTCTCTC
>NW_023204527.1:0-568 GCF_002007445.2 Ailuropoda melanoleuca
GCGCTCCCGGAGCTCCCTTCTCAGTCTGCTGTCTCAAGCGTGCGGGTCCGAGGTCTGTCCGCTCCCCCGTGTAGTTGGCTACCGCTTCCCTGCGCCCTGACACGGCGGCTCCCTCCCCCTTCTGTTTAGCTTCCGATATCTGTGCGCGGTTTCACGGCTCCCCNGCGCGGTTTCACGGCTCCCCGCTTCGTACCTCGATACTCAGCGCTGGAGATGTTCATTTGTAGAGATCCAGATGTATCTTCCTGCGTCTCAGGCTGATTCCGTGGATGTTCCTGCTGGTCTGGTACCTATCCAGCTCAACTCAGGGGACCGGCTGAAAAAGGGGTCCCCTACTCCTCCGCCATCTTCACATCCCTGGTTTCTGATGTAAAGTTCGATGATTCATTAGATGCGTGTAACACCCAGTGCACCATGCAATACGTGCCCTCCTTACTACTCATCACTAGTCTATCCCATTCCCCCACCCACCTCCCCTCTGAAGCCCTCACTTTGTTTCTCAGAGTCCATAGTCTCTCATGCTTCATTCCCCCTTCTGATTACCCCCTCTTTCTTTATCCCTTTCTTC
>NW_023204527.1:707-932 GCF_002007445.2 Ailuropoda melanoleuca
TTCTGATAGCTGAGTAATATTCCATTGTATATATGGACCACAACTTCTTAATCCAGTCATCTGTTGAAGGGCATCTCGGCTCCTTCCACAATTCAGCTACTGTGTCCAATGCTGCTATGAACATTGGGGTGCATATGGCCCTTCTCTTCACTCCGTCTGTATCTTTGGGGTAAATGCCCAGTAGTGCAATGGCTGGGTCATGGGGTAGCTCAATTTTTAACTTTT
>NW_023204528.1:0-506 GCF_002007445.2 Ailuropoda melanoleuca
TTTTTTTAAGCAGTTTTTAAAATTCCTGGTAAGTAGCCCCGAAGGGAAAGATCAGCTACTTCTTTCCTTTCTTAAAATGCACTCTGTTGTGTTGTTTTATGATTCTAAACTATGGATTATTAAGAAGCATATTGTGCCTCCCACATGGAAACCGTGTCTCCATGCAGCTTTCACCAATAATAAAGCTCATAGTTTTATCTTCAGCTTCCTGACTCTATTGTCCCCACCACTGGTTCAGAATTCAGGAAAGAGACTTGTATTTATCCCAGCCACTAAAATTCTTCCTTAGAACATTCTTAAAGGCTTAGCCACTCTTTCTTGTGGTTATCTTCCTAGAAGTTTATTCCCTAATACAAATGAACAACTAAATACGGCTGAAAAAAATCATGCAAAGGGGCTAACCAGTCTTAATTTAGATTTATTATTATAAATCTCAGATAGACACTACTACCAATAGTACAGCATTTAGTTACAGTTTTGCCACTTCCTGAAATGACAATTTATAA
>NW_023204530.1:0-506 GCF_002007445.2 Ailuropoda melanoleuca
AAATCAGGTGCCTCTAGATGCTGACAAGGCAAGGAAATGGATTCTCCCCTAGAAGCTCCAGAGGGAATGCAGCCCTGCTGACTCACCTCACACTTCCGACCTCCAGAATTGCAACATAATAATTTTGTGATGTTTGAAGTCGCAAGCCTGTGGTAATTTGCTACAGCAGCAGGAGAAATTCATAGACCCACCCACCAAATTTTAGAGTTTCAGTGGATGGTAAGCAACGATAGTAGAAATGAAGCCTGGAGCTCGGAGGGAGCCTGTCTGCCACAGCCAGCTCTAAATAGCTCTCGCCAGGCTTTCTAAATGTAAGTGTCCTTGGATCAGTGTCCTGAGAAACAAAAACTCTAATTTTAGTATAAATTCCAGCACACTTCATCCATCTTCCAGTATAAATTTAAGAAACGTATCCTGAATATTTAGATACGTCCAATGTTGCCAAAAACTTGTTTCAAAAGACACAGGAAATTCAGCCAGAATCACAGAAGCCTCATTGATTTCGA
>NW_023204531.1:0-506 GCF_002007445.2 Ailuropoda melanoleuca
GAGAGGATATGCATGAAAATGCAGGCACCACACCCAGGATCTGCCTGGGAGGGTCATGAGCACCACTTCTCCAAGTCTTGGCATCCTCTCTGGCAGATGCCTAGATACAATCTCTGACCCACAGTCCCTGAGTGCAATTGTCCAGGGCAAAGAGCAATGGCCTCCTTGCCCGTGGGGAGCATCCATGTGCCCCTGCTTACCTCATCCCTAGGCTGACACCACATCAATGGCAGCTGGTTGCAGCTTTGAACAAAGTCACACAAGGTATCCAGTTTGCCCTGAAAAGCAGATGTGGCCGTGAGGAAGCTCTAACGCATGGCAGTCACCTCCAAAGGGATAGAGTCCTCTGTGGCTTGAGATGGTCCCAGAGGGCTCTGTCTCCAGGAACACCCTGAGGTAGCACTGCAGCCTGTCCCTGCAGCAGGCACCTGGTGACCTTGTGTGTTTTGGGGCAGGAGTGTCACTGTACATAACAGATTGCTTTGGAATCTGGAATATGTCTTCCT
>NW_023204532.1:0-506 GCF_002007445.2 Ailuropoda melanoleuca
AGCGTCCAGCAGGAACCAACCCTGCCGACACCTTGGTTTTGGACTTCCGACCTCCAGAGCTGTAAGAGGATCCAGGTCTCTTGGTTTAAGTCGCCCGGTTGGTGACAGTTTGTTGTGGCAGCTCCAGGTCACTAATACGCCCAGAGTGTCATCCATTGAACGATTACAACCAGAAGCAGGTGCTCAAGGACTCTAGGGAGCGCCTGGCAAAAGGACCAGCTGGCAGGAGTTGGGCCCCAGGAATCAGACTTGCTTGCTTCTTGTGCTGCTCTGGATTCATTCTGCCCCAGGGAGACTCCTGAGGCACGAGTGGCCTCCCCTCAACCTCCTGGGAGCTGCCTTGGCGTTCTGCCTCGGCCCCCTGCTGGGTGCTGGCCCAGGCCCTGAGATCTGCTCCTCCTGGGGCCTCACACCTGCTGGGATGAATACCTTCACGGCCGCATGCCCTCAGGGCCCTGCAGTCGCCCAGGCCTCAGGACCTGGCACGGGGACTCTGAGCCCACACC
>NW_023204533.1:0-506 GCF_002007445.2 Ailuropoda melanoleuca
CAAAATAATACCACTCCAGTAAAGATGTTCCTAGACAAGGATCCAGCTTGGCTGGGTGTCTCAAGAGTGTTCGGGTCTGTCTCAGAGCTGTGTGTCCCAGCAGACAATTGCAAATAGTTACATCCCTTCCCACTAGTGCAGCAAAGCAAACAAAACATTTTTCTGCTGAACCTTCAAATATGAACTTGGTCACTGAACACAAAACAAATTTATTCTTGTACAGTTTTGGACTCAACAAGTCTGAAATCAGTTTCTCTCTGTCTAGTAGAAGTTTTTGGCAGGGTGGAGGGTCTGGAAGAGAATCCATTTCCTTGCCTTTTCTAGCTTCTGGAGGCCACCTGGATGCCCTGCCCGTGACCCTTTCTGGAATCATTCCAGCCTCTTGCTTCTGCCACCACATCTCTTTCCTCATCTCCTACTGCATTTTCATAAAGACACTTGTAGTTCTATTTTGAGCCTACTCAGATAATCCAGGATAATTCATATCAAGATACTCACATTAATCA
>NW_023204534.1:0-506 GCF_002007445.2 Ailuropoda melanoleuca
GGTCAGCCTGTGGAAAGTCTAAGCAGCTGTTGGGGAGTGCAGCCGGGGCTGCCATCCCGCCTTCTCAGGGGAAGAAGGAAGGCTTCTCCCTCAGCCCGGCATTTAGCACTTGTTCCAGGAATCCCTACTGCCTGGGGCTCAGCAGCTACTTTGGGTCGTGGAAAGTGCCCATTGGCCCTTAAGGCCTGGGGTAGTTTGAAGAGACCTGGGATTGAAGTATCCAATTCATTCCAGTTTCAGTCACTGTTCCCCTTTTCCAAAGGACAATGGTCTGCAGGTTTCTGTCCTTCTCCCATGTGTTCTTTCTCTGTCTGTGGGCAGTAGCTCACGGCCATCTGGGAACCTCCATGCCCTGTGTAGGGTTTGAGAGTATGCATGCAATGTGCACACACATTATTTTATTTCAGCCACGTTACCAGCCTATTTCCCTCATTTTACAGATGATGAACCAGAGACATTACCTGCATTGACCAAGGTCACACAGCTAGAAGATGGCCTCACCGAGG
>NW_023204535.1:0-506 GCF_002007445.2 Ailuropoda melanoleuca
AGTTAACATACAGTGTAATATTCATTTCATGTGCAGAATTTAGTGATTCATGAGTTACATACAACACCCAGTGCTCATCACAATAAGTGCCCTTCTTAATCCCCATCATCCATTTAACCCATGCTCCCACTCACTTCCACTCCCCCAGCAATGGACAAAACTCTACAACAGCAATGGATATTGAATAAAATTCAATTGAATAAAAGTTAATTTTCTACTAGGTTGAGAAAAATTTCTTAGCACACTGATTTGAAATAAATTGTGATAAATGATAATGCTTCATTTAAAAACAAAAATCTGAGTCCTATTTGCAATTATATTTGTTCAGGTTCTGACCAAATCTGATACTGTAGAGGTTCGTCAGCCATACCACTCTGCCAGAATGGCTGTTTGCTGAAGTAAAGGATTTCTTCACCTTTTCAGTAACTATGAATTCAGATAAAATAGACCAGTGGGGAACTCGTATATAAAAGATCATGTGGTAAGGTCAGAAAAGGAAGTCACAA
>NW_023204536.1:0-506 GCF_002007445.2 Ailuropoda melanoleuca
AGGAAGACATATTCCAGATTCCAAAGCAATCTGTTATGTACAGTGACACTCCTGCCCCAAAACACACAAGGCCACCAGGTGCCTGCTGCAGGGACAGGCTGCAGTGCTACCTCGGGGTGTTCCTGAGGACAGAGCCCTCTGGGACCATCTCAAGCCACAGAGGACTCTATCCCTTTGGAGGTGACTGCCATGCATTAGAGCTTCCTCACGGCCACATCCGCTTTTCAGGGCAAACTGGATACCTTGTGTGACTTTGTTCAAAGCTGCAACCAGCTGCCATTGATGTGCTGTCAGCCTAGGAAAAAGGTAAGCAGGGGCACAGGGATGTTCCCCATGGGCAAGGAGGCCATTGCTCTTTGCCCTGGACAGTTGCACTCAGGGACTGTGGGTCAGAGATTGTGTCTAGGCTTCTGCCAGAGAGGATGCCAAGAATTAGAGAAGTGGTGCTCATGACCCTCCCAGGCAGATCCTGGGTGTGGTGCCTGCATTTTCATGCATATCCTCTC
>NW_023204537.1:0-828 GCF_002007445.2 Ailuropoda melanoleuca
TATTATTATTATTATTATTAAGTAGATACAGTATTGGGGCAGCCAGTATTGCAAAGAAAAATTTAATACTGGGAAAGTACTATTGTGATCATATAACATCAGTTATGAAAACTATCCTACATTCAGTAGGTATTCAACTTACCTGGACCCAAAGCATAGATGTACCCGCTCTTAAGTGATTCGAATTACTAAATCAGTGATACCCAAAAACTCATGTAGAAGAGGAAATGCCAGGCAGCAAGCATCCCATCAACCTTAGTGCATCCTGTGACAACAGTGCTGTGCTCAGGATGAGAGACCTTGTGTCATTTTACTGCCTTAACACAAAGGGCTTACTGAGGAAATCAAATGGACAAAACAACAGAACGAGCACCCCATAAAGTTCTAACTGTCCAGATGAGAGCAAAAATCCTTAGTTATAAAAATTCACAATTAAGAGACAACTCTTGGAAATGAAAATTTAAATAATAGTATTTATATCCCTTTTAAAATATATTACTTAAAACTACTAGTCTCAGCCCATAACCATTAACATAGGAGCTGGATTTTTTTTTTAAACTTGAATATATATGATATGTAGTTATATACTTCTATTAAAAGTATATCCTGTAACTAAAGAGATTAGAAATCCATATAGTACATTTCCTTTGCATGGAGCAGACCATGAGTTTTGCAAGTCAAGCAAACCTGAGTTCAAATTCCAGTTCTGCCCCTACAAGTTGTTTGAGCTTGGATAAATCATATAACTTCTCTGAGCCTGTTTCCACGTTTTATTTATTTTTTATTTTTTTAATATTTATTTATTTATTTATTTATAGAACATGGTGG
>NW_023204538.1:0-506 GCF_002007445.2 Ailuropoda melanoleuca
CAAAAACAAAAACAAAATATAAAAAGCAGAACATAAATCCTGGGGGGTAAACAGAAAACATGTTCCATTTGACTTGTTATATTATTTGGAAGAAATCGCCATTGTAAATGTGTGGGCAGATACCTGATGATGATAGAGAAACTCTGAGTACTTGTTATGTGCAAAAAATTGTGCTTTGGGCTTTAATTACATAAGTCAATGAAAAACAAGTTAGATGCTAGTATTGATCATTTATTATAGGCTAGCCCTGTGCATCACCTTACTTAATCCTCATTAACATTGGCCTAAGAAGTAAGAAATATTATGCTAAATTGATTAGAGAAATATGTAGGCCAGAGACGTTAAGGGGCTTCCACAGGGTCTCACAGCCTGTGGGGGAAAGCAGGGCCCAATCCTAAATCAGCCTCTGAGAAAATGACCAATTAATCATTCTTGATTTTAATAACATATACCGTCTGGCTTGAGATTTGTTCATCTACAATCTTACTTTCTATTTTAGAAATTTG
>NW_023204539.1:0-950 GCF_002007445.2 Ailuropoda melanoleuca
CGCATTAGCGAATTGGAGGATGGGTTAGCAGAAGAAAAAATGAAAATAGAAGCTGGTCTTAAAAAAATCCACGCACACAAATGTAGATTACGGGAGATTACTGACTCTATGAAACGATCCAATGTCAGAATCATCGGCATCCCTGAAGGGGTGGAGAAAAACAGAGGTCTAGAAGAGATATTTGAACAAATTGTAGCTGAAAACTTCCCTAATCTAGCAAGGGAAACAAGCATTCGTGTCCAAGAGGCAGAGAGGACCCCATCCAAGCTCAACCAGGACAAACCTACGCCACGGCATGTCATAGTGCAATTCGCAAATATTAGATCCAAGGATACAGTATTGAAAGCGGCCAGGGCAAAGAAATTTCTCACGTACCAAGGCAAAGGTATCAGGATTACGTCAGACCTGTCTACAGAGACCTGGAATGAGAGAAAGGCTTGGGGGGGCATTTTTAAAGCTCTTTCAGAGAAANCATTTTCAAAACTCTTTCAGAGAAAAACATGCAGCCAAGGATCCTTTATCCAGCAAGGCTGTCATTCAGAATTGATGGAGAAATAAAGACGTTCCAAAATCGCCAATCATTAACCAATTTCGTAACCACGAAACCAGCCCTACAGGAGATATTAAGGGGGGCTCTATAAAGGTAAAAAGGCCCCAAGAGTGATACAGAGCAGCAAGTCACAACCGATACAAAGACTTTAAAGAGAAATGGCATCATTAAAATCATATCTGTCAATAATCTCTATCAATCTAAATGGCTTAAACTCTCCCATAAAACGCCACAGGGTTGCAGATTGGATAAAAAGACATGACCCATCCATTTGCTGTCTACAAGANAACGAAACCAGCCCTACAGGAGATATTAAGGGGGGCTCTATGAAGGTAAAAAGGCCCCAAGAGTAATACAGAGCAGCAAGTCACAACCGATACAAAGACTTTACAGAGAACAT
>NW_023204540.1:0-506 GCF_002007445.2 Ailuropoda melanoleuca
GTTTTTAACAAGTGTGTCCCCCACATATGATTTTGATGCAGACGGCCTTTGGCTCAGGCTTTGGGAAACACTGCCTGGAATGAATAAGTTAAGTGGAAACACCAGTTTTCTACATAGCTCATCATTCTTAATCATCAGAGTGAAGGATGTCAACTAAATGGTGACCATATTTTGTAGGGGTTGGTAATGAAGGCCCAGAGTCACATTGTTTGGTCAAACTACTCTCTCACAGCCAAAAGGACATGCCCCAAGAATGCCTCCCTGACTGGAGAATCTAGTCCATATGCTTTTGTTACAGGAAAACTTCAATAAATAATAACATCCAGAGAGCAAACCATGTAGTGGACATATGGATACCATTTATTATTGAATTAGCTGGGCCAAGGTGCCATTTATCTGGGTTCTGCCTCTTAGCAAATGGCATCTTCATAAAATGAAATGGTGCTACAAGGCCTCTGCCAAATTAGTAGCACTCTTGTTTTAATCTGGATGGTTAGACAATCATC
>NW_023204541.1:0-506 GCF_002007445.2 Ailuropoda melanoleuca
CACATGAAAAAATGTTCAAAATCATTAGCCATCAGGGAAATTCAAATCAAAACCACACTGAAATACCACCTAACAACAGTTAGAAAGGCAAAAATTGACAAGGCAAGAAACAACAAATGTTGAAGAGGAAGTGGAGAAAGGGGAACCCTCTTACACTGTTGTTGGGAATGCAAGTTGGTACAGCCACTTTGAAAAACAATGTGGAGGTCTCTTAAAAAGTTAAAAATAGAGCTACCCTATGATCCAGCAATTTCACTACTGGGTATTTACCCCAAAGACACAGACATAGTAAAGAGAAGGGCCATATGCACCCCAATGTTCATAGCAGCATTGTCCACAATAGTTAAATTGTGGAAAGAGTCGAGATGCCCTTCAACAGACGAATGGATTAAGAAGATGTGGTCTATATATACAATGGAATATTACTCAGCCATTAGAAAGAACGATTACCCAACATTTGCAGCAACATGGATGGGACTGGAGGAGATTATGCTAAGTGAAATAAG
>NW_023204543.1:0-506 GCF_002007445.2 Ailuropoda melanoleuca
GAGACAGCCAGTGAGAGAGGGAACACAAGCAGGGGGAGTGGGAGAGGAAGAAGCAGGCTCCCAGTGGAGCAAGGAACCCGACGCGGGGCTCGACGCGGGGTTCAATCACAGAACCCTGGGATCAGGCCCTGAGCCTAAGGCAGACACTTAACAACTGAGCCACCCAGATGCCCCTATCTGAGGGATATCTATAGAGGCACCTTGATGAGGATTTTTTTTCTCAGATTCACTTAAATAGATTCACTTAGTTATTGATTACTTCCCTTTAAAATACCTTAGAATGGCAATATGTAACATATGTAAATAGACTATATCTGTCTTTATCACAACATCCTAACCAAACTGCAAAAATATATCTGCATGAACATTTGTTTTCTCCACCAATAAAATTTCACTAATCAATCTCATGCTAGTTGAAAATGATATCTTTGAGACCAATAGACATCAAAGGTGTAAATAATGTAGATTTTACTTGCAAATGTGTAGTACAGTTATGATAAAATCAT
>NW_023204544.1:0-506 GCF_002007445.2 Ailuropoda melanoleuca
CAGTGATGAGGAAGAGGAATGAAGGTAGAGATGTAAAAAGACTGACAGACTCAAGGTTAAAACTGGGTTTTATATTTTCCTCTACAATAAAGTTTTGTGAGGGGCTTAGAGGCCAAGTGTACTTTCTTCTATATGAACCATAAAACTCATGATTATTATTTTAGGAAAGCTAGGGACAATTTACTTGACATGGTATAAGTCACTTGAAATGAAATTATTTTTAAGAAATCCAACATGTACCATGTAAGATACAGAAATTTACAGGCTGTTGTGATCCAAAAGTGGGGGAAACGTTGGGATCCTTTGAAAATGGGGAAAGGGGATACCATCTGTATATCAGAAACATCAGAGGCTTAAAAAGTGAGTACTTAAATATATGAGGACCGGTGAATTCAAACAAATGGAAAATCCAGGAAATAAATAGAAGGATCAGATCTATGGCCAGAGTCTGATCAAAGAATAGCAGTTCCTGGCTCTGAGGCTGGGAGCCCTGCAATCATGGGCAC
>NW_023204545.1:0-506 GCF_002007445.2 Ailuropoda melanoleuca
CAGGCGAGCGTGTTCATGCAGATGCACGTACTTTCAGGGTGACTTTGGAATTTGACCATGGGGAGGGAAGCCCAGCTACATGAGTACAACTTGCCCCGTGAATCTTCAGCAGGAGGGAACTGCTGGCCCCCAGGTGATAGGGTGTTGCAAACAAAGGCATAGGACCTCAGAGAGAAGGTGCAACTTCCAGGCTTTGCTCGGGGCGGGCCTGGGTGTTTTCATAGGAAAGCCTCATAGCTCAGGATTAGCTGAGCCATGTCAGCCTCAGTTGGTGCAGAAGGTGGGAGATAAAGCCTCGGAGGAGGAGTTTCACAGCTTAAGGCCGACCCCACTTTCTGTCCTCGCGGGAGCACGTTCAGTCCTGCCTGTGCCTGTCCGTGCTGAGAAGCTGGTGTGTGTTTCAGAAAATAGTGCTTCGTTCTTCAAGATAAATTGAATAAGTTCCCATGCCACCAGTTAAAATATGACCCTGCTGTCCGGCTCCCACCAGGGGAGAAGGCCCCAGG
>NW_023204546.1:0-506 GCF_002007445.2 Ailuropoda melanoleuca
CAGGTATGTGTCAGTCCAACCTATGTCAAGATTGTCCTGTTTCATTCAAGTTAATATTCTATGATTTTGGCAAGCCACTGTTCGTCTTAACTCATATGAAAGCACCAAGGTTCGATCTAAAGAGACCCAGTTCTGAGTAGTATGGACATGTTAGAAAACCTCCCCCATGGTGTAATGTTCTTTTTGTGAAACAAAGAGATGGGATTTCCAAAGTCCCTTCCAATTCTGTCATTCTATGACTCCAGTCATGTGGACGGCTTTAGGAGTTTTGATTATTTTGTCTCTTTCATACATTTCCTTCATCCATCACCTTCTCTATGTCTTCAATGACTTTGATAGTATCAGCACTGAGCCATGGATGTTAGTATCACATTTTGAGCATAGCATCTCAAGAACTCTTCAAGATTAAATATGTAGAGAATTATAAATATTTGAAATACCCTGGGGCTGCTGTATGTACTGTCTTTAAACAGATTTTTTGATCTAGTATCTTTTATTTGCTTGCC
>NW_023204547.1:0-506 GCF_002007445.2 Ailuropoda melanoleuca
CAGGGGCAACTGACTGGATGGGAGGGAAAGCGGATACAAAAGAAAAAAAAACAGTGTGATGCAAAGGTTTATCACCCACCCACCACAAACGCAGCAGCCACTTAGAGGAACACACATTTAATACTTCACGTCCATATGTAAACTACACAGAATGATACATGTATAGAAGTGCCATGCCGATTTTCCCCTTAACTGGCATCACTATATGGGGAGCTGCTCCAAGTCAGGTGCCCTGGATTGGGGTGCGGAGTAAGTGGCTCAGTGTCGGGTGCACTGGATTGGGGCGGTGGGCTGCTCAAGGTCGAGCGCGTGGTTGAATTTACACACTCCGTGACTAAGACAATAGTTCCCTCTCGTTGCCTTTACTAGCGGTGCCATTTTGTACTATGTAGTGCTGCATTCTCTCAGTGTGGGATTTTCCAAAGGCAGCCAACCCTTCACCCCATAACATGTGTTTCTTGTCTTCCAATGAATGGCTTGCTTGGTGTTGTAGTAATGGGCAAAAG
>NW_023204548.1:0-845 GCF_002007445.2 Ailuropoda melanoleuca
TTTTATTTTTATTTTTATTATTTTTAAATTTTCAGAATCCCAAAGTCAAGTTTTCAAAAAAAGAAAAGTCAAACTTCCCATATATAAGAAAACCAGACCACGTGTTAGGAACCACATCCCCTGGCTTTCCTATTCCTCTCTTCTCTCATCCACAGACCAGAACATGCTAAAGGAAAATTAGTATCTACTGAAATTCAACTATTTGAGGCAAGTTGGTGAGAAGCGTAACTGGCATAGTTTTGTGATCTTCCTGCTTGTGTAAACGCGATATGGGCCCCCCTCTCAGACTGTCTTTATGTGTCCAACAAGTTCCTCCACTCTAACTAAACCAACCTGTCAGTGTAGCCAGACACTCAGTAAACAAGTCTGACAGAAGCTGTGGTAATGACAACATGGGAGGCCATCTATCTTCTGCTATGATGACAGCATCAATAGTGCGTGCATCTTGAGTAGTTTTTCCTAAAGTGATGATTCCAGCAGACCATTTGATACAGCCACACTCTCTGCCCTGTACCCATCAATGACCAGCAAGTGATGACAGGTCACTATTCCATTCTAAACTCGACAGCCAAACTTGTGTAGTCAATGCAAATCTCTCCTAGCTCAGAGATGAGTCAGTGTGCAATAAGAGTAAACGAATTACATATGGGATCTGATGAGTGTAGACATTTACATGCACACCCCTCCCCTGCCTCCTGTTCTCATTCTTTCTCCTTTCTCCATTTCTTCCCACTTCCTCAGGTTTTTGCCTTCCTCGCCTTTTTCTTACCACAGGGTCCCTACTTTGCGGTCCCTACCTGTGGATCCAGGTAGATTGAGCCAGCACATCCAACCAAACATCCCAA
>NW_023204549.1:0-506 GCF_002007445.2 Ailuropoda melanoleuca
CCAAGCCCCACCACACTGCCTGTGCCACGCTGGGAATGATCTGGTCTCAGTTTTCTGTATGCAACATACTAATAATAAATTCTCTTTGGCTATTTCTGGCTAGTTCACAAGGCTCCAGAAGGAAGACAAGTGTGGTAATATGTGTGGGATGAACCTGGGCTGTGACAGGGAACATCCAGAAATCCAGCCCCAATCGTGGCACGCCCCTGGGCTGGGCGTCAGGCTTGGCTTTGAGTCTGCTCTGCCCCCAGCTTTCCTGTGTGGGCTTGGGTGGGTTCTCTCTTGCCTGCTTTGGGCCCTGTCTCCTTTCCTCTTCTAGATGATGAGGGTACAGGATGAGATCAGTGCTTCTCAAACTGGGCTCCAGGAGACCCATGGGTTCCACAAAGAAGCCGTGGGAGGCTCTGCTGCAGGAGGGCATTGAGTCTGGGGGACTGCAGGCCTAGCCTGACTCCTCACATCAATCGGGGAAAGATCCACTTTTATCTATTCCGCGTACTGAGTTC
>NW_023204550.1:0-506 GCF_002007445.2 Ailuropoda melanoleuca
CCACGGGACCAGTCTGACCAGGCTCGCCGGGCTCACCAGGGAGGCCTTGGAATCCTTGAGCACCAGGGGATCCAGATGGACCTGGAGGGCCTCTTGGTCCCATCATACCCATTGGTCCTGGTCCAGGATCTGACTTGCCTCCGTCATATTGAGCAGCAAAGTTCCCTCCAAGACCAGATGGGCCGGGAGGACCAGGAGGGCCGGCTGGGCCGGGTGGGCCATCTACTCCATCTCTGCCTGGTGCCCCTGGTGGACCCTGGTCACCCTGTGGGCCTTTGTATCCTCGTGGCCCCCTATTGGCCTCATAGTTATATTGACATGTTGCGAGGGAGGACGTTACTGCGAGCAGCAACACGATCCGTGTATCCACAAAGCTGAGCATGTCTAGAGGCTAGACATGCAGACTCCTTGTGACGCAGAGCCGGGCTGGTTAGTAGGACCTGGGGGCTGCAGGCATACAGTACTGGTGATGGGTAACTCCAAACTTAGCAGAAACCTGCCGCCCG
>NW_023204551.1:0-1347 GCF_002007445.2 Ailuropoda melanoleuca
TTTTAATAATTTCAGTCCTTTCTCTTTGCTTTTGGATAAGTCTTGCCAGTGGTCTGCCAATTTTATGGATTATCTTAAAGAACCAGCTTCTAGTCCTGTTGATCTGCTCTACTGCACTCCTGTTTTCTATTTCATTGATTTCTGCTCTAATTTTGGTCAACTGCTTCCTTATGAGTGGGTTAGGCCTGTCCCTCTGTTGGTGTTCCAGCTTCTTGAGGTGAGAATATAGAAACTGCATTTTAGATTTTTCTATTCTTTTGAGTGAGGCTTGGATGGCTATGTATTTCCCCCTCAGGACTGCCTTTGCAGTATCCCATAGGTTTTGGACCNTGGACCGTTGTGTATTCATTCTCGTTGGTCTCCATAAATTGTTTAATTTGTTTTTTGATTTCCTGGTTTATCGAGTCATTCTTGAGCAGGATGGTTCTTAGCCTCCAAGTGTTTGAGTTTCTTCCAGGTTTTTCCTTGTGGTTGAGTTCCAATTTCAGAGCGTTGTGGTCTGAGAATATGCAGGGGATAATTTCAATCTTTCGGTATTGGTTGAGACCTGTTTTGTGTCCCAGGACATGATATATTCTTGAGAATGTTCCATGGGCATTAGAATAGAATGAGTATTCTTTGGTTCTGGGGTGTAGTGTTCTATATATATCTATGAGGTCCAACTCGTCGAGTATGGCATTCAAAGCCTTTGATTCTTTGCTTAGTTTTTGCCAGGGTGTTCTGTCTATTTCTGATAGTGGGGTGTTGAGGTCCCCTACTATTACTGTGTTCTTATCTATATGTCTCTTTATTTTGGTTAAGAGTTGGCTTGTGTATCTTGCTGCTCCCCTGTTGGGGGCATATATATTAATAATTGTCATATCCACTTGTTGAATACTTCCTTTAAGAATAATATAGTGCCCTTCTGTATCTCTNGAGGGGAGGTTAAGTTGGCGGAGGAGTAGGGGACCACTTATTCAGCCGGTCCCCTGAGTTGAGCTGGATAGGTACCAGACCAGCAGGAATATCCACGGAATCAGCCTGAGACGCAGGAAGATACATCTGGATCTCTACAAATGAACATCTCCAGCGCTGAGTATCGAGGTACGAAGCGGGGAGCCGTGAAACCGCGCACAGATATCGGAAGCTAAACAGAAGGGGGAGGGAGCCGCCGTGTCAGGGCGCCGGGAAGCGGTAGCCAACTACAAGGGGGAGCAGACAGACCGTGGACCCGCACGCTTGAGACAGCAGGCTGAGAAGGGAGCTCCGGGAGCGCACGCGGGACGGCTGGCGGTTGGCGGGCCACCTGCACGGGGGAGCAGGCGGACTCGCGGACGGCACCCGCGAGACAACAGACTTAGAACGCGA
>NW_023204551.1:1755-2069 GCF_002007445.2 Ailuropoda melanoleuca
GGGCCACCTGCACAGGGGAACAGGTGGATGCGCGGACGGCACCCGCGAGACAGCAGACTTAGAACGCGAGCTCCAGGAGCGCGCGCGCAGGGCAGCTGGCGGGCCACCTGCACCGGGGAGCGGGCGGACCGCGGACCCGCACTCTGGAAACGGCAGACTGAGTCCGTGAGCCGGGAGCGTGCACCACCAAGCATCTCACGGAGCTCCGGAGCTCCGGTGTGCNGGACCGGGAGCTCCGGGAGTGTCCGCGGGGTGGCTGGCGGCTGGAGGGCCACCTGCACGGGGGAGCAGGCGGACTCGCGGTCAGCACCCGT
>NW_023204552.1:0-506 GCF_002007445.2 Ailuropoda melanoleuca
GCAGGGCGCAGCAGACAGAGCAGGCCCCGAATGGTCCCCGTTGTGGATCAAAGGAAGATAGAAAAGATTAAGAACTCAACAGCACAGCATTGTCACTACCTCCAAAACAACAAAACTCAAAATCCCCACAATCTTCTTACTCTAATCCTTCCTACAAATTGTCACAGAGAAGCTATTTATTGTGACAAGCTTCTTATCTATTCAAATACCTTTACTCTAACACTCTAACACTGCTAATTACAGAATAAAGCTCCATAGTTCTCAGCCTGATATTCACGCCTTTCTCTTCTCAATAGTTAAGCCATTTTATTTCTTCACCCCTGAGTCTATGTTTTCTTCAAGATCTACCATGTCTCCATGAAGCTCTTCAATTATCCCAGCCAGTACCACTCTGCCTGGTCTCTGTACATGCTGTGTTTATTTTATAATGGGCATTAATGGCACACGGCCAAGCAGTGTTCGACCGACTAGTGTGGGCATGCGTGTCTTAAATAACATCTAAACCA
>NW_023204553.1:0-506 GCF_002007445.2 Ailuropoda melanoleuca
CCCACCCTGTTACACTTTCTTCTTTTATTTTAATTCCAATACATTCTATCCGATCACATTTATGTATATTGTAAGTAGCTATAAATCATTTTTGAAGATGATATACAAATTAATTGTAAAAGAAATATAACTCAAGTACATTACTTCAAATATAGATCTTCAAATATAAATTCAACTAGTAGTGTAAATACACACATATACATACTGAAACTCTTCCAAAGTTTGCATAAAAACTTCTTTCGGTTGAAAAACTGAATTATTTACTGAATTAAGGTGCCAGCTCTTAGCTTACACACCACATTTAAAGGTTTTGCACTGCATATTTTATTTTCCTAAAACAGGAAAATTTTACAACAGTCACCTCTCCTAATGGGACAGTATTATCTTTCCAGTAAGGTTTAATCTATCTTGAGAAAAAGGAGTTGCATGCACATTTAAATGCGCTATTTCTAAATCTGGAGCCATCCAACTTCTTTGCAGGAAAGGCCAAGACAGAATGAGTCATC
>NW_023204554.1:0-506 GCF_002007445.2 Ailuropoda melanoleuca
CCCACTCCCCCTGCTTGTGTTCCCTCTCTCACTGGCTGTCTCTATCTCTTCAAATAAATAAAAATAAAATCGTTAAAAAAAAATTAAAAAAAAATTTGGATAGCACTGAGCATGTAAGTGAATGGTTATAGTGAAATATGTAGGAAGAACGGAGGAAGACAATTTTTAAGAGAATGAAGGAATTACCATTTATATGTAAAGGCTTTAATACATGATCTGTGATTAACTTTTGGGAAGTATAGTTTAGTAAAATACAAACACATAGACTGTTTAGGTTTCCAATTAATTTTGTGTTCCTGGGCAACATACCAAATATCTCTAGAGTGACTTGACCTGTAAAATGGACTTATGCTTTCCTTATCGGATCTTTGTACTGAGTAAGTCAAGTAATATATCTAAGTACCTGTCACAGTATAGCAACATAATAAACATTTCAAAATACTAGTTTCCTTTAGTTAACATTATTTTTACCTGTGTTTATATATGCTGTAAAATGTTAAAAAAAA
>NW_023204556.1:0-506 GCF_002007445.2 Ailuropoda melanoleuca
CCCCACAAAAGCATCTTTAAAACAACAGCCAAAAAGCATGATCAACCTTCCTTTATCATGATAAAAATAGTTCCTTTTAACAATAGGCTAACCAAAATGATCCCAGATTTGGGTTTTCATTATGCTTTCTCCTGACCAGAAATCACTTCCTTGACCTCTGTGCTTCCTATGATCGCCATGACCTCTACCCTTTGACCCTTGACCTGTGACATTTGTGGTATAGAGTTTGGGGTAAACGTCTCTCCTGTACCAGAGTGTAAGCACCTTCAAAGTGAAAGTCTTGTTTTATTAAGTTCCAAGAATCTCGTCTACTGGAAGTCAACAAATGTGACGTGATTTGACTTGACTCCAATGACCTGGTTGCTTTCACCTGTGTCGGATGCACCTGCAGGCATCGCTGGCCACGGAAGAGGCTAAAGTGGCCCTACGTGGCTGTGGCCAGGATGCGATGTCAACTTAGACGTTCTAGAAGACACAAGGTAGAAACTAAGAAATTAAAGTTTATA
>NW_023204557.1:0-506 GCF_002007445.2 Ailuropoda melanoleuca
CCCTAAGGGGACCTGAGTGACCAGAGATCTGGGGCTTTTGTGGGATTCCCAACACGGTGACCATCGCTTTCACAGTCCGTACGGGCATGGTGAATATCGCGCATGTATATCTTCCCTCATCAGCCAGAGTTACGTTATCAATACTGATGCTCAGCTCATCGGCCATCGAATTCTCCAACTCCATTCGAGGGTCTTGAAATGCTCGGTTTTCTCCAAAGTAGAGCGTCTGCTGAGCAGGATTGGACCACTGGAGCTCAGAATAGTCTGAAACTTCCACTTTGCAGGTGAGGATCAGCTTTGAACCTTCTACCACGACTTCATCTGAGGTCGTAGGCTGGCTTGGGTCGTGCAAGTAATATCCTCGGCTGGCAGTGATCAAGGCCGAGCTCACCAGGATCAAAAGCGGCAGCATCGTGGGAAGGGGCAGCCGGTGGCCGTGTCTGGAGGAGGGGAGAAGGCAGGCGGGCGGGCAGCGGGGAGAAGAGGGGGGAAAGGCGCCTCCCCCC
>NW_023204558.1:0-506 GCF_002007445.2 Ailuropoda melanoleuca
AACTTCATGAAATAATTTTTATAGTTTGTAAGAAAATAGTACCAACTCATACATACACGGTGCTTACTGTCTTTCACACACTGTTCTAAGCATTTTACAGGTAAACCTCATTTGATCTTCTCAACAATCTTATGGGGAACTAGTATAAACTCCTTTATTTTATAAGTAAGTCCAGTGAGGCCCAAAGAGATTAAGTAACTTTCTCGGGATCATATTGCTAATAAACGAACCACAATGAATGGCGCCAGATTCTGCACCATTCACCATTACTCTATACTGCCTCTCACAGCCAGGCTTCTGAAGTTTAAAGTGTCAGATTCATCCACTGTGAATTCATTTAAAATGAAATAGTGTTGTTCCTTTATCTATTGGAACATCCTGTAAATAAATACATCAAATAGATTGCTTTAATATTTGAAATAGATATTTTTGTGTTTTGGATAAATAAATTATTTCAATTCATGCTTAGAATGATTAAAAATGAATTTTAAACCTAAAGCATTTTA
>NW_023204559.1:0-1715 GCF_002007445.2 Ailuropoda melanoleuca
TACGTAGGGAGACCAGAGCAGAAGTCCAGGAACCCAATACGTTATCCAAATACAGGTAGAAAATGAATCTCGCTAGGAGCGGATGTGTGGGGCAGGCTAGTCCCAGCAACATAAAACCCCCACGGGAAGGCCCTCGGCACCAATGAAAAGCAGGCAAGGTCCATCTTCTGCCGTCACCTCTACTGTGTGTGAATGAACTCTAGAGTCTCATCCTTTCTGGTCCAGCCCCTTTGCGATTTCTGAGAAATCATCTTATACTTAGTACTAGATATTATGTCAGAAAAAACCACTTCTCATAAGAAAATAAATCCGTCCCTTGAGATTAGTAGGATAATGTCCCAGACCACACAGCCTGATAGGACCCTAAGCTTTACATTCTCCTAGGGCCCACACTGGTCCCTGCAGTCATCACAGCAGGAAGGGGAATGTTGCCCCTTTGACCCTCATACCCAAGTATGGACCAAATCCCTTCCTTTCATTCTCTAGGTTAGAAGCTCTGAAGAAGTGTTTGCACTAAAGGCTAGAGCACAATAAGAGGCAAATAGCCACAAAGAGCAACAACCAATTGCTAGACAACCAGAGCTCACTGTCCACAGAAGATTCCCGGGCAAAGAGGTCTCACCTAGACTCCTCCCTTTCTAGCTCCAGCCTGCCTCCAAGCATCACCTTTATTTTTTTTATTAAATGTTTTATTTATTTATTTGATGGAGCGAGAGACAGCCAGTGAGAGAGGGAACACAAGCAGGGGGAGTGGGAGAGGAAGAAGCAGGCTCCCAGCGGAGGGGCTCGATCCCAGAATGCTGGGATCACGCCCTGAGCCCCCCAGGCGCCCCCCAGGCATCACCTTCCATTGGAGAGCACCGCATAGACCTCCGGCCGCTGAAGTACCCTTCTCCTCCTTACAAAGACCCATCATCTGCCCTGATGGGACACTTATCTCAGGTTGTTAACACAAAGGCAGACCTCAGCCTTCAGGCAAATTCTAATCTCTCTCTACAGGGGTCTGCACCAGAATAACCAAACCCCAATAAAGCCCCCAAGCCATTAATACAAGAGAGGGAGGAAGGAGTAGAGAGCGGGTAAAGGCAACCCTTGGTAAAAATGCTGGGAAGGCAACACTTCACCCAAAGAAGCATGTCTCCAAAGGTGGACTTAGTTATTGTGGGGAAGAATCTGGAGACAGGGCATAAAAAGGGGCGGTGGAGTAACAATTATACATGGACCTTGATTTTTTTTTCCCTTATCTTTACATGTGTTACTTTTATGGAGCAGTTCTAGATTTACAGAGAAATGGATCAGAAAGTACAGCAAGGACATATCCCCTCTCCCGCCCTTTTCTCCCCACACATCCTGTATTGGTGTGGTAGCTTTCTAACAGACGATGAACCAATATGGATGCATTATTATTAGCTAAGGCCCATAGTTTATATTAAGCTTCACTCTTTGTGTTATACACTTGTCAAAATCCACAGAATGTGCAATGACAGGTGTCCATCATCACTGGATTGTACAGAAGTTTCACTGCCCTAAAACTCCCCTGTGCTTTACCCGAAAGTGAACCAGGCATTGATGAGCAAAATATCAGAACAGGAGATCTGACAAAGACTTTTGCTAAAATCTGTCAATGTGTCCTGGAAAAAAAAAAAGTTTTAAATATTCCCTCACTTCCCCCCGCCAAAATCACATTTGGTAATTTGAATCCCCTTTCAACTGGG
>NW_023204559.1:2115-4022 GCF_002007445.2 Ailuropoda melanoleuca
ATCCTCACCTCCTTTTCTTAGAAGGACACTTGTCATATTAGGGTCCACCTTAAAGACCTCATTGTACCTTAATTACCTCTATCTCCTATTACAGTCACCTTCTGAGGTATTGGGGTTAGGAATTCAATTTATGAATTCTGGGGGACACAATCCAGCCCATAACACTCCCCATGCCTCCTTCACTCTTAAATGACTGTTGGCCCCACTTTATTAAAAATGTTGAGGCCAATCAAAGTGCACTCTTTAAACTTCGTGTCCACTTTTTAGAACCCTCTTTATAGATTTCACTCATCCCCCTGCCCACCACCCCTCTGGCAACCATGAGTTTGTTGTCTGAAGTTAAGAGTCTTTTTGTCTCTTTTTTTCTTTGTTTTGTTTCTTAAATTCCACATATGAGTGAAGTTATATGGTATTTGTCTTTCTCTGACTTATTCTACTTAGAATTATACCCTCCATGCCCATCCATGTTGTTGCAAATGGCAAGATCTCATTCTTTTTTATGACTGAGCAATAGTCCACTGTATGTATGTATGTACGTATGTACATATGTATGTATGTATATATACCACATCTTCTTTATCCATTCATCTATTAATGGACACTTGGGTTGCTTCCATAATTTGACCATTGCAAATAGTGCTGTGATAAACATAAGGCTGCATGTATCTTTTAGAATTAGTGTCTTCATTTTCTTTGGGTAAATACCCAGTAGTAGAATTACATGGATCATATGGTAATTCTATGTTCAATTTTTAAAGGAACCTCCATACTGTCTTCCACAGTGGCTGTACCAACTTACGTTCCCATCAACAGTGTATGAGGGTTCCTTTTTCTCTACAGCCTTGCCAACACTTGTTATTTCTTGTGTCTTTGATTCTAGCCATTCTGACTGGTGTAAGGTGGTATCTCGTGGTTTTGATTTTCATTTCCCTGATGATTAGTGATGTTGAACATCTTTTCATGTGTCTGTTGACCATCTGTGGGTGTTCTTTGGGAAAATGTCTGTTCAGGTTCTCTGCCCATGTTTAATCGAATTATTTTGGGGGGGAGAGGTGTTTAGGTGTATAAATTCTTTACATATTTTAGATACTAACCCCTTATCAGATACATCATTGGCAAATATTTTCTCCCATTCAGTAGGCTGACTTTTTGCTTTGTTGCATGTTTCCTTTGCCATGCACAAACTTTTTACTTTGGTGTAGTCCCAATAGTTTTTTTTTTCTTTTGTTTCCCTTGCCTGAGGAGACATATCTAGAAAAATGTTTCTACAGCCAATGTCAAACATTACTGCCTATGTTTTCTTTTAGGAACTTTATGGTTTCAGGTAATTTCCTCCTGCCCATTTTAATATTTCTCTGTGTCTTCACCTTTTCATTCCTTCTTTGTTGANCCTTCATCTTTTCATTCCTTCTTTGTTGAGAAGAAGTCCCTCTCGCCTGGGCCACAGCCCTCCTATCTCCCTGTGCCTTTTACTTCTTCCACACCTGTTCCCAGAACCAACTCACCGCACCCCTGGGAGGCACATCACATCATGTGCCCTGGGAATACACCACTCAAGAAACCCTTCTCTTGGATCTTCAGCCTCTCCTCTGGTACTTGTTCCTTCTCCTCCTCTCCATCTATGTCATATTCCCCCCCACCACTACCTATTTTTTTTTTTAAGGAAAGGAAAAATATAAAAAGTGACTTTCTTTCTTAAATTGCTATTCGTTCTCTCTCACCTCCTCTTAAAGGCACACTTCTTAGAATGGCCTAGATCTGCAGCCTCCACTTACCCTCCACCTTCCTACTCCTTAATCCCTTGCGGACCTGGCTCCCACTCCCACTGTTCTCTGGAAAAAGTGCTCTCCAAGGTCATCAGTGACTCCCTCCATTTTTGTGGGGATCAAGTTGGAAACTGAGGGCTT
>NW_023204559.1:4211-4998 GCF_002007445.2 Ailuropoda melanoleuca
CTGATATGAAGAGTCAGATGCTTAATCACCTGAGCCACCCAGGCACCCCTGGGATCTGCTTCTAATTTCAGATGGCCTGAGGTCCATAGAGGAGAAAAGTTCAGAATTTCTATATCCATAGCGAACTTCCCTAGGTAGAATACTTTTTAGCCACACATCCATCCACCCAATGAAATTGGGCTCTCCTTACAAATTCCGCCTCACATGCTATGTCCTCCATGAAGACCCCAACCAGAAATAATTTAACTCTCTCATGACCTTTTCTTCCTCTCTTAAGGTACTGACTTTCTGCCAGTTACCTGAATATTTGTCGACCTCCCTACTCCACAGGCAACAGGCACCTCTTGAGGCAGGAGCTGGGACTTCCCTATTTCACATTTCTACAGCCACCTGCCACAGTGCCTTGTACATCGGAGGCACTTGATCCATAGGAGTCAAATTGAATTAAGACAGGAACATGGGAGGAGGTGGAAGTGGGGAGTTACTCATCAACAGGCATAAAGTTTCACTTAAGCAAGAGGAGTAAGTTCTAGAGATCTACGGGCCAACATTAAGCCAAAAGTCAACAATATTGGAAGCACAACAATACTGTGCACTTAAAGAAGGTTAAGAGGTGAAAATGTATACTAAGTACACTCATCGTGGTAATCATTTTACAATATTAAATCATCGTGTTTTCCACCTAAAACTAACACAATGTTATGTGTCAATTACATCTCAATAAAAAATGTTAAGAGGGTAGATCTCCTGTTAAGAGTTCGTCCCACAATAAAAGATTTAAAAAAGA
>NW_023204559.1:5311-5498 GCF_002007445.2 Ailuropoda melanoleuca
GATCTTCCTATTTCTTATGTTCCATAAATGAGTGAAACCATATGATAATTGTCTTTCTCTGCTTGACTGATAAAAAAGAAAAGGTTTAAAAAAAGAAAACGAATGAACAGAATCCTAACTGATCTTTATTTAATCTGAACTTCAGCCTTTCATAATGTTTGTTTCGAGGAGAAATGAAACAAGCAGC
>NW_023204560.1:0-506 GCF_002007445.2 Ailuropoda melanoleuca
CCTGGGATCATGACCAGAGCCAAAAGCAGACACTTAACTGAGCCATCCAGGAACCCCCAGTAAATAAATCTGAAAGAAAAAGTGGCCATGTTGACCAGGTAGACATGGTCACTGAAGAGAATTTTCCACATAAGAACAGCCTGGACAAAGGAATGGGATGCATTCAGAGATCATAAAGACAATTCAGCCTCCCTGGACTGAGATAAGAAATGGGAGGTAAGATAAGAGATAAGGTTCAGGAAGTAAGCAGGGGTCAGATCACAAAGACTTTTCTATGCCAGCAGAATTATTTGAACCGTGTCCTAGAAGTAGTGAAAGATTTAACCTATGTGAGCGCCATTAACAGAATTGTACTTTTTTTTTAAAGATTTTATTTATTTATTCAACAGAGATAGAGACAGTCAGCGAGAGAGGGAGCACAAGCAAGGGGAGTGTGAGAGGAAGAAGCAGGCTTATAGCGGAGGAGCCTGATGTGGGGCTCGATCCCATAACGCCAGGATCACGCC
>NW_023204561.1:0-506 GCF_002007445.2 Ailuropoda melanoleuca
CCGAGGCAGTGGGCGGGACAGTTTTCAACTTAAATCCAAACTCTCCGCCCTAACCCCAGCCTTGCAGTCACACCAGAGGTCAAAAGCAGAAGGGAGGCAGGTCACTGCCTTCCCTCTGACCAGGAGAACCACTGTCCCCACCCTGCTCCCCTCCTCCCCTCTTCTTTGGCTCCCGCCACCGGACACAGCCCAGGCCTCCGGCCTCCATTGCCCGAGCTTTCACAGGGGTGAGGTCTGCATGCCCACACCTCAGCCCCCATCCAACGGGAGCCCTGGAGACACACTGAAAGATTGTATTGGAACTGGCTACCACAGTGGGAGTGCTGGTCGACCAGGGAATTCTGATGCATTTAAAATAGGATTCGCATTCAAAGCAAGTGCTGGCTCAGAAGCTCCTGTGGGAACAGGCTGATGGGGCCGCAGCCTGGCTGTGATGACTGTCTTGGCAACTGCAAGGCAGCACCTGGACCACCACTCATATCCTCATCCCTCAGCCTCACCCTGAT
>NW_023204563.1:0-1145 GCF_002007445.2 Ailuropoda melanoleuca
TCGGAATCCAGGGATGTACTGTATGGTGACTAACATAATATAATAAAAAATCATTAAAAAAAAAAAAGAAAGATCTGTCACTTAATGGACTTAAGACTCTGGATAAGTGTCTTAAACGTTCTAAGTTTCTATCATCAGGGTGCACTCTAGAGGACACAGTCCCTTGCCTTTAGTCCCTACACAGACACCGTAGTCCTGAGAAATATATTTCTGCTGCTGACCGTGAAGAAGTCCCAGTGGTCTCCCCAGGACTCTGACTGACAGAAGCCCACACCTGACCAATGGTGACAGGCCTAGGATACTCAGGACCATCTGTGGTGTCACCCTTGGTAAGCTGAGCCTCGCTGGCGCTGCCGAGAGCCCTCCTGACACACCCAACCAGCATGCTTCATTTTCGATGGCCGCCAGCTAAGTCATCTGGAGACACCTGGAGATTGTGGCAGTCAGGCTTCCTCTACCTCTGAGGTCGCCTCCGTGTCACCGGGATGCAGACCGTAAATGAGAAGAGTGTAAAACATGCTGGGTGTAGCACCCAGCCCCTGGGAGGCTGTCCAGTGAAGGGTGATGTGTCTGAACCTAGAGGCAGGTCTGGGGCCATAGAAAGTTACGTTGGCCATGATGTTGGCAAATCATAATCCAAAGCCAAGGCTGAGGTCTGGCCAGTCCCTAGGGCAATTCCCTTAGCTTCTCTGCATCTCTCCACCTTATTATCTTCAATAAAGAAGAGTATTTGTCTCACCAGGTGATTGTTATAAAAGAGGGTAGGCCATTCATTCTCTTGTAATCATTACAGTCTTTTCAAGCCTCTCTGCTCGAGAAATATCATGGACCGATTATGAATAGAACAGAATTACCTGCCAACACATAGATTGGGTTGGTAATATTAGCTTAGTCTCACTTTCTTCATCTCTCAAGTGGTAATAAAATCACAATATTCACAATAAATATTAAATGAGATTGGTTGTAGAAAACTGCTTTGTAAGCATTAGGGACTTAAGAATGTTCATTTTTGTTTGTTTGGTTTCATTATTTTTGTTGCTTTTTTCCCATCTTCTGTCCTAATACCCAGAGAGTAGGACAGACACGTTGGGTCAAAGAAGATGATGGCTATGGCTTTCAGGAATGGACTGAGGAAAGCCAGCTGG
>NW_023204564.1:0-506 GCF_002007445.2 Ailuropoda melanoleuca
CTACATTCTGGAATCCCCTTTCACTACACAGAAAGTGTCCTTTGATTCACCAACATTGAATCTCCTTCTTCCTGGATCTCACGTATTTCTCCATCTTTATTTACTTGCCTGTTTGACGAAACATCCTTGACGTTTCTCATCCTTTGATGAGAAATGATACGTGAAAGTAAATTTTTCTTGGCCCTGGAGTATTTTTAAAACTCTTTATTTTTTCTTTATAAGTTGTGGTAGTTTGGCTGCATGTAGAATGTTTGCTGAAAGAGTGTTCCCTCTGAATCATCAAGACATGAGAGCTTCCTTCTTCCAGTGCTGCTGAACTCCATTCAGACCCATGCTTTGGGGATGTGCCCGAATTACTACTGCCATGCTAAACATCACCCCAAATGTACTAAAGCAATGATGTCATCCCAAGCCTGCCAAGACATTAAATATCATCCTACTTACCAGACACAACAGGATCAGAAATTTGGGAAGGGCGCTGTAGGGATAGCTCCTCTCTGTGCCTC
>NW_023204565.1:0-506 GCF_002007445.2 Ailuropoda melanoleuca
GCTCTTCTGACTAAGCCAGCCAGGTGCTCCTAGAGAAATAATTATTTAACTGGCAAACATATTAGGAAACATTAATTAGAAATTAAGTAGGGAAGTCACAGCACTGAAGAAAAAAATTGGTGAACACAGAATTATGGAAGAGCTCTGAGGTCAAGAGCAGGGCAAGGAAGCAGAATTTCTCACTTCAACATATTTCTATTCTAATAATAAACTTGCTAAAATGCATATAGGGCTTTCTGTATTCCACGCACTCTTCTAAACCCTCTTCTCATTTTCTTTCTATATATGTAAATTTTATTCCTCACAACAACTTGCAAGTGTGGTATACCACTCTAATTTACATATTACATAAGAGGAAACTAAAGTGCATCCCATTTAAGTAGTTTGAGCAAGTTTTCACAGTTAATATGTAGCATATTAGGTTTTGAATTCAGGAAGTCCAGCTGTATGATTTGTGTTCTTAACCACTAGGATTTTATTTTCTCTGCACTGTATTATGTGATAGA
>NW_023204566.1:0-506 GCF_002007445.2 Ailuropoda melanoleuca
CTCATTGGTGATTTAAAACGCTCAGTAAATTTTAGATGGAGTTTCCTTAACCTGGTAGAGCATCTACAAAACCCCTACAGCTGACATCGTATTTGAGAGTGAAATTCTGAACACATTCTCCCTAAAAGCAGGCAAAAAGGAAGGACTTCTAATTAACACCATATTAGAGGTTCTAACCAATGTATTAAGGGGAAAAGAGTTTGAAAGATTAGGAGAAAATAAGTGGTCTCTTTAGAAATAACATAATTGTGTATAAAAATCCAAAGGGATCTAGCAAAAACAAAAACCAACACGTGCACACAGGAAATCTGATAAATTCGGCAAGGTCTCAGGACACAAAGTCAATATACAAAAAATCAGTTTCCACCTTTATATTAGCAACAAAGACGAAATGAAATTTAAAAATAGCATCAAAAACCATAAGATACCTAGGGATAAACTTAACAAAAAATGTAAAGTACCTCTATGCTAAAACTAAAAACACAGGGGCGCCTGGGTGGCACAGC
>NW_023204567.1:0-506 GCF_002007445.2 Ailuropoda melanoleuca
CTCTCCTCCCCTCCCCTCCCTTCCTGTCCCCACCCTTCCCCTACTCTCATCTTTCTCTTTTTCTCCGTTTCTTTCTTTTCCAGTACCTTAAGGCATAGAGTTAGGTTGTTTTTTGGGATCTTTCTTGCTTCTCAGTGTAGGCTTATATTGCTGTGAATTCCCACCTAGAGCTCCTTTTTCTGTAACCCTTAAGTTCTGGAATTTTTCTATTTTCATGTGGCTCAAGAAACCTACTTTTTCCCTTTATATTATTATTATTGTTTTTTGGATCTATTGCTTGCTCAGGACAGTGTTGTTTAATTTCCAAGTGTTTGTAAATTTTCCAATTTTCCTTTTGTTTATTGGTCTTTAAGTTTCAGACTATTGTGGGCAGAGATAACTCTTTTTTTTTATAATGATTTTTTTTTATTATATTATGTTAATCACCATACAGTCCATCCCCAGATTCCGATGTAAAGTTCGATGCTTCATTAGTTGCGTATAACACCCAGTGCACCATGCAATAC
>NW_023204568.1:0-506 GCF_002007445.2 Ailuropoda melanoleuca
CTTAAAAATGCTATGAATGAAATGCAGTCTAAACTGGATACTCTGACTGCCAGGGTAAACAAGGCAGAAGAGCAAATTAGTGAATTAGAGAATAAGATGATAGAAAAGAAGGAAACTGAGGCAGCACAGGAAAAACAAATTAAAAGCCAAAGAATCAAACTGAGAGAGATTAGTGACTCAATGAAATGTTCCAATATCAAAATTATTGGGATCCCTGAGGGGGTGGAGAAAAAGAGAAGTGTAAAAGATATATTTGAGCAAATTGTAGCTGAGAACTTCCCTAATCTGGGGAAGGAAACAAGCATTTTTGTCCAAGAGGCAGAGAGGACCCCTCCCAAGATCAGTGAGAACAGACCAACACCACAGCATAGAAAAGTACAATTTGCAAATCTTAGATCCAAGGAAACAATCTTGAAAGTGGCGAGGGGGAAGAGGTTTCTTACATACAGAGGGAAGAACATCAGAATAACATCAGACCTGTCCACAGAGACCTGGCAAGCCAGAAA
>NW_023204569.1:0-506 GCF_002007445.2 Ailuropoda melanoleuca
CTTTATTACTCTTAAACTGGACACAAACGATGTTAATCTTGGCTCGGCTGCCCCATTGACATTACCTAGGTTACAAATGTTTATAGTTGATCCAATAGAATACAACAAAATAAAAGCACAAAGGTAAAGTGGTTAGCACACTCGAACATCATTAATTGGAGTTTCATTCCTGTACAGCAAGCTTTGCTTAAACCTTCCCTGCAAATGTGCCCAATTCTCGCTCTTCATCCCATTTGGCCACCCACGAGACTGGACACAAACATTTGTACACCTTGTGGTACCATTCGCAAGGGTAGGGGTCTGCTCCTTTACCATTCATAGCAGTAAGGCATCGGTGATAATCACGGTAATTCTGGTAGCAGTTCCTGGACTGGTTAATGTTTGGGAAGCGGGCATCGAAGGGTGCAGTTCTGAAGTTGTCAATCTTGTTGCGCATTTCGTCTGCCATTTTTTAACCGCAGTTATTGTCTTCCTGCTACGCCCAGGTCACAGTCCGAGCCTCTCTC
>NW_023204570.1:0-858 GCF_002007445.2 Ailuropoda melanoleuca
GAGTTTTCATGTATTATTGACATATTTGGTCCAGAAATTAGAAAATAAATAGCATATTAAACACACGTACCTAAAAGAGTGAAGAGAACAGAAAGACATCAATTCAGGAGAGAAGGGAGAGGTTCCTTACATCAACATTTACTCTTGAAAGACGGATATTAATCTGAGTCAATAGATTACTAACTGCCTAAGAGATCAAAAATGGTGTCTTAGGGGAAAAATAAAGGAAAAAAAGGCACATACTCCTTGGAGAGTGTCAATTTATGGAGAATGAAAAACAAAGAACATGGGATCTGGATGCGAACAAGAAAGAAGGAAATGGAATTATGACTGTCCATTGGATTTGAGGTATTTTTGAGAATAGATCAGCTGTGTTGAACCTGCAGGATGGATTTGGCATAGGGCTTGTTTTGGGATGGCACGGAACTGGGCAAAGCACAATTAGTGTTCTTGAAAATAAGAAGACCTTTATTTACTATTGTTTAATTCTAGCTCATTTTATAATGAATGGTGTTTCTTTTGACATTTTATTTAATGTTGATGTTACCAAATATCTGGGGGAAAGGTCACAAAAATCTTAGGTGAAACTAATCCCATAAGTACATATTGGACCTTCAGATTCTCTGTGTCCCCAAATCCAACAGATGCATGCAGAGTTGTGGCACCTAAATTGATCGTTAAGACAGAAATTTTGTTTATTAAAACAATTTGGTTTGCCTTACTTTTTCTTTTCAGTTGAGTTAACATATTTGTTTAGGCATCATACAGAGACGCATGGCTGTGATGTCAAATGTCACTCACATTAGCAGCAGCCTTTTTTATCCAATATGGTGTGGCTCTCTGAAATGCAAAATGCTC
>NW_023204571.1:0-506 GCF_002007445.2 Ailuropoda melanoleuca
CTTTCTTTCTTTTTTAGTTTCTTTTCCTTAATAATCTATGTCAAAAAATTCTGAAACTTTGGTAATTATCTCTGATATCCATAACTCTACTTGTATTTAAATAGATTTCTAATCATTAGTGTTTATACTCCTAAGCTCTTTAATACTATGCATGATATAAAACATTAATACATTCTGATAATATATTCATTTAACTCGTTCTCTTCCCTGCAATTTTGGGCCCTGCTATAGTTATGTGGAACATGGAATAAAAGAGAGGAAAAATTAAAGGAATGAAAACATTACATGAATGCACATATACATACACACATACTTAAAATCAATAGCTTGTAAAACTTGATAAATAGTTATCACATGATACTCAAAAGAGTTTCTAAGAAATAACAGAATATAAGATAAAAATATTTTATCTATTAAATATTACCTGAAATAGTTTCCAATCATTTTATAGCAGCAGAATCTGTTCTAGTAATTGTATGTGGAAATTCAATATTTGCAAAAAAAAA
>NW_023204572.1:0-506 GCF_002007445.2 Ailuropoda melanoleuca
CTTGCTGTCAGGGAATGAAAATGGCTGGCAGACTCCAGTGACAGTGACTTTGGAGTGTGACACAACTTTTGAACCAAGACCACACTCTTCCCTGGTAGTCCCCAGTGACTGAGCAATGTGAGGCTACCAGGGCCTGACCACTTCTGCCCAACATGGGGTTCCTCTGACACATGTTTCACAATCTAAGACTCTCCCTGGCCAATCCTCCCCACCCCCTAACCCCACTTTCCTCTTTCACAAATCTCAGATTTATATCCTCCTGGTCTAGGGGCTTTCCTTGCCAAATCCTGCTTCCTGTCTCTTGATCTTTCATGGGCATTATAACCATCCCCATCCCACACACCACTTACAGCCTCTTGCAAACTTCTATCTTCATCTTAGCACGTAATTCCCAGTGGGTAATAACTAACGAAGTAAGCTGGTAAAATTCTGATTTGGGCTAAAGTCTACATTGCCCACCTGCTTCAAGATCACTGGGCCTTTCCTCTAGTTTAGTTCATGGAACG
>NW_023204573.1:0-506 GCF_002007445.2 Ailuropoda melanoleuca
GGGGTGGGGGGGGGGGGGGGGTGGCGCCCAGGGCAGGGTTTTTATCAGGACGATTCTAGCAAACTCACAGAAGAGGTGAACCCACTTGCCACTACAGAGTGAAAATGCCCGCTGCTCACTTTCCCAGCCTTGCCGGGGGTTGGGCAAGGACTCGTGACCCGGGCTCTGCTGACGGGAGGCACCTGCACAGCTAGCGAAGCGGGGACAGGGACTGCGACATCCAGTCAGGCAGCACACGGCGGCAGTGGCTGCCACTTCACGCAGTCCCACGGGGCGGTGACAACTGCAGCTGGAGCGGCCAGCTGGGCCCCGCAGCCCTAGCCGTGACAGCCACACCTGAGAGCAAGGGCACCAGGTCTCCGCAGGACGAGCTCTGCAGCCTGGCTAAGGGGGTCCCGGAGCCCGCTGGCCCTTCTGGAGATATTCCTAAGTTATCCTCACCAACGTCCTTTCTAATTCAATCAACCAGAGGAGGTTTCTGTTACTTGCCTAAAATGGCTCACAAC
>NW_023204574.1:0-506 GCF_002007445.2 Ailuropoda melanoleuca
CTGCTGTGTTCCCTCTCTCGCTGGCTGTCTCTCTGTCACATAAATAAATAAAATCTTTTAAAAAAAAAAAAGAAATAATCATCCAATAATTTCAGCTAAAAAAACCCCAAAAAACAAAAGCAAAACAAAACAAAAAAACTGTTCCAAGGTATGTGGGAAACAGTAAGTCAGAATTAATATATCTCATGCCATTTCCAAAATCCTTTCTGCAGAACCGGGAAGACAGTTTTGGTGATGTCTCAAAACCAGTTTTTTCAACAGTCTCTACTTCTAGCCACTTTTGTGGAAGGACATTCATCACCATTCTGTTACCTAATGTATTTTAAGATATTTTAGGATTTAGGAAGAAGAAGTAGATAGTGGGAATGGAAATAAAAGCTCCAATGAACATATTCATGAGGCCAGATACTTTCCTAACCCGAAAACTTGTAATTTTCATTAACAAGAGATTTTACTTTGGGTTGTTGAAGGGAGCAAAGACAGGTCTTGTTCTGGGAGCAGTGAGT
>NW_023204575.1:0-178 GCF_002007445.2 Ailuropoda melanoleuca
CGTATCAGTGAATTGGAGGATGGGTTAGTAGAAGAAAAAGCTAAAATAGAATCTGGCCTCAAAAAAATCCACGCACAGGAATGTAGGTTATAGGAGATTACTGACTCAATGAAACATTCCAATGTCAGAATCATCGGCATCCCCAAGGGGGTGGAGAAAAACAGAGGTCTAGAAGAGA
>NW_023204575.1:554-810 GCF_002007445.2 Ailuropoda melanoleuca
CCAGTCATTGACCAATTTCGTAATCATGAAACCAGCCCTACAGGAGATATTAAGGGGGGTTCTATAAAAGTAAAAAGGCCCCAAGAGTGATACAGAACAGAAAGTCACAACCGATACAAACATAGACTTTACTGGCAACATGGCATCATTAAAAATCAGATCTCTCAATAACCAGTCTCAATGTAAATGGCCTAAATGCTCCCATAAAACGCCACAGGGTTTCAGATTGGATAAAAAGACATGACCCATCCATTTG
>NW_023204576.1:0-506 GCF_002007445.2 Ailuropoda melanoleuca
TCTTGCCCTGCTGGGGGCCTCACACCCACCCTCCCCCTCACTCCCCCTGCTGCCACCCGGGCCCCCTGCAAAGCCACTCTCATCCTCAAACCCTTTCAGCGCAGGAGCCAGGTCCATCTCCTGAGCACCGCTCTCCGCTCTAAAGCCGTGGCTGAACTCGAGCCCCGGTGCCTCCCTCGGGCCCCCTTACCTGAGTTAGAGGCCCCGCTGCCTTTCTCTCCCTGGGCCACCCATCAGGCCCCGCCATAGTCCCTGAGCAGGCCGGCCTGAGGCCCATCCCCGTCTTGGAGCTTGAGGCCAGGGACCCAGACTTCAGCACTGACCGGTGGCCCCGACAGACAGGGTGGAATCTCTCCCCTCTGAGGCTGCTCACGGGGCCACTCCCTGGGCTGTGACAGTTAACCGTCGTGAGCAGAGCCAGGATCAATGAATCCCAGGGGACATGGGGCCCCCGGAGCAGGGTCTCAGGGTGACCCAGCCTCCTGTGTCCCTCTCCCAGCCCCCAC
>NW_023204578.1:0-506 GCF_002007445.2 Ailuropoda melanoleuca
CGGCTCCTCCCCCCTGGCAGTTCTACCCAAACGCTAAGCACACTAAGCACAGTCACCCTGGGGAGGGGGGGGCTCCTCTTTTAGCTACCCCACTGCCAGTCCAGTGGTTTATTTTTATGTTGACAAACAAATGAAAGCTCGGCTCACAGAGCAGAGCACCCTTCATCTCCCACCTGGAGCTGTGTTCTCTGGGACCAATTGCCTCTTTCATTTCATAGAGCCTCTCCGGATTGTGCATGTCACACTCGGCTGTCTTTGCCTGATTGTGTAAGTGGGTATCACCTCACCCCTTCTGCTGCCTCCAGTGGCTTACCTGGAGCCACTGTCCCCTTCTTTCAGGCTTTTCTTATAGCCCTTCAAATGGTTATTGTAGCTTCCCTCTGAACACACCCCAGTTTGTTGTGGCTTTCTGGAAATGAGCTGTGCTCTCCTGGGCCTAGCGTTCTGGGCAGCGCTCTTTGCAGAGGGGGCCTCCAGGCATACAAGAACAGAGACGACTGTTGACA
>NW_023204579.1:0-506 GCF_002007445.2 Ailuropoda melanoleuca
TAATTGTGGCCTGGTAGAGCAGACCCTGGCATATAGCAGATGCTTAAATGGCTATCTCTTTGTGGACTCTTGATTGTATTCTTTAACACTCATAATTCCCTGAATGAGTCAAATTATTTAATACTTTGAGTTTTCAATCCCCCATTATCACATGTAGCCAAATGCAGCAATAGTCACTTCTTTCTACCATTTACCAATGTCAAGTAAAAAGTCCCAACTTAGTAAGGGGAGACTTTATTCAAAAAGATAATTGCAAGGAGGGGTCTATTGCAATAGAGGGAGAGGACTTTGCCAAAGGGAGAACATTGTGACCATAGGATCTGCAAGTCTCTCAAAGGTTAGGCAAAAAGGGGTTTTCTTTTATTGGGAGGAGTAAACAAAGTTAGAAAGAAGAGGATGTGGGCAAATGGGATAAAGAGTGGCTTGATTGGATAGTAGATCAGAGAATATTTTACCCAGACTGTTCTCAGGAGAGATTATATATTGATTCAGGCTGACAGTGAGTC
>NW_023204580.1:0-506 GCF_002007445.2 Ailuropoda melanoleuca
TTTTTTGAAGGCTCCATGCCCAGCATGGAGCCCAATGTGGGGTTTGAACTCATGACTCTGAGATCAAGACCTGAGTTGAGAAAAAGAGCAGAATGCTTAACCAACCGAGCCACACAGGTGCCCCTAGATGACATTTTCTCACTATACTTGAAGTAAGGACCCTTTATCTTCATAGATTCTCCATCTTCAGGGGAGATTCGCCTGGGAATCCTGGGATCAAGAGTCCTGGGATCAAGTCCTACATTGAGGGGCACGTGGGTGGCTCAGTCTAAGCATCTGCCTTCAGCTCAGGGCATGATCCCAGGTCCTTGGGATCGAGCCCCGCACCGGGCTCCCTCCTCCGCTGGGAGCCTGCTTCTTCCTCTCCCACTATACCTGCTTGTGTTCCCTCTCTCGCTGGCTGTCTCTCTCTCTGTCAAATAAATAAAATCTACAAAAAAAAAAGTCCTGCATGAGGCTCCTTGCTCAGCGGGGAGCCTGCTTCTTCCTTTCCCTCTGTCGGCCAC
>NW_023204581.1:0-3548 GCF_002007445.2 Ailuropoda melanoleuca
TTTGCATATAACACCCAGTGCACCATGCAATATGCGCCCTCCTTACTACCCATCACCAGCCTATCCCATTCCCCTCTGATGTCCTCAGTTTGTTTCTGATGTCCTCAGTTTGTTCCTCAGAATCCATAGTCTGTCATGCTTCATTCCCCCTTCTGATTACCCCCCTTTCTTTAACCCTTTCTTCTCCTACCAATCTTCCTAGTTCTTATGTTCCATAGATGAAAGAAACCATATGATAATTGTCTTTCTCTGTTTGACTTATTTCACTTAGCATTATCTCCTCCAGTGCTGTCCATGTTGGAGCAAATGTTGAGAAATTGTTCTTTTTGATAGCTGAGTATTATTCCATTGTATATATGGATCACATCTTCTTAATCCAGTCGTCTATTGAAGGTAATCTCAGCTCTTTCCATGATTTAGCTATTGTGGACAGAGTTGCTATGACCATTGGGGTGCATATGGCCCTTCTTTTCACTACGTCTGTATCTTTGCGGTAAATACCACTAGTGCAATGGCTGGATCACAGGGTAGATCAATTTTTAACTTTTTAAGGGAACTCCACAGTGTTTTCCATAGTGGATGTACCAAGTTGGCAAAGCATTCAAATCTTGCTTTCAGCTTATGGCATGATCTAATGGGTTGTGGGATCAAGACCCATGATTTGCTTCACACTCAGTGGGGAGCCTGCTCAAAAGATTCTCTCCCTCTACCCTTCCCCCCCACCACCTGCACGCTCTCTTTCTCTCCCCCTCTCTAAAAATAAATAAATAAAGATTTTAAAAACAAAGATCTGGGGTTATAATGGTGGAGGAGTAGGGGGCCCCTTTATCAGCTGGTCCCCTGAGTCAAGTTGGATAGGTACCAGACCAGCCTGAACATCCACGGAATCAGCCTGAGACACAGGAAGGTACATCTGGTTTTCCACAAATGAACATCTCCAGCGCTGAATATTGAGGTACGAAGCGGGGAGCTCTGAAACTGCAAACAGATATCAGAAGATAAACAGAAGGGGGAGGGAGCCACTGTGTTCAGGCGCCAGGAAGCGCTAGCCACCACATGAGGGAGCGGGCGGACTCGTGGACGGCACCTGCAAGAAAACAGACTGGGACCGTGAGTGGGGACAAAGCACCACCAGGCTTCTCACAGAACTCCAGTGTGGTCACTGGATCCAGACTGAGACCAGGAGCTCTGGGAGCATGTGGGGGGGGCTGGTAGCAGGTGGAGTTAAAAACACAAAGGACAGAGATGCGCTGGCCCTGGAAGTGAGGGCTGGGGCGCTGGGTGTGGGGCGCACATCCCAGGATGCTGCAGGGTAGAGCAGCACCAAGTTAAAGTACCCAGATCATCAGTGGAGAACGGACCGCGATCCCCTCTGTTCTGACAGAGGCTGAGATTCGGCCACTGCTTCTCTGTCTCTCAGAAAAGGCACAGCAAACCGCCAGGGAAAGTCACCAGAGAACAAAAGCCTGGGAACACTGGCTCACAGGGTGCCCATCCCCATCCCCCCTTGCAGGGGACATGGGGACTCTACCCAGACAGGGTTGCCTGAGTATCGGCAGGGCAGGCCCCTCCCCCAGAAGGCAGGCTGAAAAATCAAGAAGCCCACATCCCTAAGATCCCTATAAAACAAAGGTGCATGGCCGGGGTCCTGGTCAATAATTTGGGCTCTGGACTACCCCACAACCTCTCCTCATCAGAATGATGAGAAGGAGAGTCCCCCCCAGCAAAGAAAAGACAATGAGTCCGTGGCCTCTGCCACAGAAGTAATGGATATGGACGTAACCAAATAATCAGAAATGGAATTCAGAGTAACAATGATCAAGATGATGTGCAGACTTAAAAAAAGTATTACCAAAAATGTTAATGAGAATATAGAATCTCTAAGGGCAGAAATGAGAGCAAATCGGGCAGAAATAAAAAAATTCTGTAAGCCAAATGCAGTCAAAACTAGAGGCTCTGACGGCCAGGGAAAATGAGCCAAAGGAATGTATCAGCGAATTGGAGGCTGGGTTAGTAGGAAAAAAAGCAAAAATAGAAGCTGGACTTAAAAAAATCCATGCCCACGAATGTAGGTTACAGGAGGTTACTGACTCAATGAAACGATCCAATGTCAGAATAATTGGCATCCCTGAGGGCTGAGAAAAACAGAGGTCTAGAAGAGATATTTGAACAAATTGTAGCTGAAAACTTCCCTAATCTAGCAAGGGAAACAAACATTCATGTCCAAGAGGCCGAGAGGACCCCACCCAAGCTCAACCATGACAAACCTATGGCACGTCATGACATAGTGCAATTCACAAATATTAGATCCAAGGATACAGTATTGAAAGTGGCCAGGGCAAAGAAATTTCTCATGTACAAAGGCAAAGGTATGAGAATTATGTCAGACCTGTCTACACAGACCTGGAATGAGAGAAAGGGTTGGGGGGAGCCTTTTTAAAGCTCTTTCAGAGAAAAACATGCAGCCAAGGATCCTTTATCCAGCAAGGCAGTCATTCAGAATTGATGAAGAAATAAAGACCTTCCAGAATCACCAGTCATTAAACAATTTTGTAACCATGAAACCAGCTCTACAGGAGATATTAAGGGGGGTTCTATAAGGGAAAAAGGCCCTAAGAATGATACAGGCAGAAAGTCACAACCAATACAAACAAAGACTTTACGGGCAACATGGCATCTTTAAAATCCCGTCTCTCAGTATTCAGTCTCAATGTGAATGGCTTAAATGCTCCCATAAAATGCCACAGGATTGCAGATTGGATAAAAAGACATGACCCATCCATTTGCTGTCTACAAGAGACTCATTTTGAACCCAAAGATACATTCAGACTGAAAGTAAAAGGATGGAGTACCATCTTACATGCAAGAGGACCTGAAAAGAAAGCTGAGGTAGCAATTCTCATATCAGACAGATTGGATTTTAAACTAAAGACTATAGTTAGAGACACAGAAGGGCACTATATTATTCTTAAAGGATGTATCCAACTAGTGGATATAACAATTATAAATATCTATGCCCCAACAGGGGAGCAGCAAGATACACAAGCCAACTCTTAACCAGAATAAAGAGACATATAGATAAAAATACATTAATAGTAGGGGACTTTAGCTCCCCACTATCAGAAATAGTACACCCTTGCAAAAACTAAGCAAAGAATCAAAGGCTTTGAATGCCATACTCGATGAGTTGGACCTCATATATATATAGAACACTACACCCCAGAACCAAAGAATACTCATTCTATTCAAATGCCCATGGAACATTCTCAAGAATAGATCATGCTCTGGGACACAAAACAGGTCTCAGCCAATACCAAAAGATTGAAATTATCCCCTGCATATTCTCAGACCACAACGCTCTGAAATTGGAACTCAACCACAAGGAAAAACCTGGAAGAAACTCAAACACTTGGAGGCNGCAAAGAATACTCATTCTATTCTAATGCCCATGAAACATTCTCAACAATAGACCATATTCTGGGACACAAAACAGGTCTCAACTGATACCAAAAGACTGAAATTATTCCCTGCATATTCTCAGACCACAA
>NW_023204581.1:3821-15395 GCF_002007445.2 Ailuropoda melanoleuca
TCTAAAATGCAGTTTTTATATTCTCACCTCAAGAAGCTGGAACAGCAACAGAGGGACAGGCCTAATCCATGCACGAAGAATCAGTTGACCAAAATTAGAGCAGAAATCAATGAAATAGAAACCAAGACTGAAGTAGAGCAGATCAACAGAGCTAGAAGCTGGTTCCTTGAGAGAATTAATAACATTGACAGACCTCTGCCAAGACTTATCCAAAAGAATAGAGAAAGGACCCAAATTAATAAAATTATGAATGAAAAAGGAGAGGTCACAACCAACACCAATGAAAGTGGAAGGATTATTAGAAACTTTTATCAACATCTATATGCCAATAAATTAAGCAATCTGGAAGAGATCGAGGCCTTCCTGGAAACCCATAAACTACCAAAACTGAAACAGGATGAAATTGATTTTTTAGACAGGCCAATTAATTATGAAGAGATTGAGTCAGTGATAAACAATCTTCCAAAAAATAAAACTCCAGGCCCGGACAGTTTTCCTGGGGAATTCTACCAANTCTACCAAACATTCAAAGAAGAAATAATACCTATTCTCCTAAAGCTATTTCAAAAGATAGAAACAGAAGGAAAGCTACCAAACTCATTCTATGAGGCCAATATTACCTTGATCCCCAAACCATGCAACGACCCCAACAAAAGGAGAATTAAGACCAATTTCCCTATGAATATCGACGCCAAAATCCTCAACAAGATCCTTGTAATAGAATCCAACAGTACATTAAAAGGATTATCCATCATGACCAAGTGGGAGTCATCCCTGCGATGCAGGGGTGGTACAACATCGCAAATCTATCAGTCTTAGATTTTATTCAGAAACCAAAACTCAGAAATCATAATATTCTCTCAATAGATGCAGAAAAAGTATTTGACAAAATACAACATCCTTTTCTGATTAAAACCGTTCAGAGTGCAGGAATAGAGGGTTCATTTCTCAAGCTCATAAAAGCCATCTATGAAAAGCCTACAGAAAATATTATTCTCAACAGGGAAAAGCTGGAAGACTTTCCCTTAAGATCAGGAACACGACAAGGATGCCCGCTCTTGCCACTATTATTCAATATAGTACTAGAAGTCCTTGCAACAGCAATCAGGCAACAAAAAGGTATAAAAGGTATGACAAATCGGCAAAGAAGAAGTCAAACTGTCTATCTTCACAGGTGACATGATACTCTATATGGAAAACACAGAAGAATCCACTCCCAAACTATTAGAAGTTATAGAGCAATTAAGTAATGTGGCGGAATACAAAATCAATGCTCAGAAATCAGTTTCCTTTCTATACACAAATCACGAGACTGAAGAAAGAGAAATTAGGGAATCAATCCCATTTGCAATAGCGCCAAAAACCATACGTTACTTAGGAATTAACTTAACCGTTGACGTAAAGGATCTATATTCTAGAAACTATAAATCACTCTTGAAAGACATTGAGGAAGTCACAAAAATATGGAAAAATATTCCATGCTCATGGATTGGAAGAATTAACATAGTTAAAATATTCATGCTACCCAGAGCAATCTACACTTTCAATGCTATCCCAATCAAAATACCGATGACATTTTTCAAGGACCTGGAACAAATAGTCCTTAAATTTGTGTGGAACCAGAAAAGGCCCCAAATCACCAAGGAACTTTTGAAAAGGAAGAACAAAGCTGGGGGCATCATATTGCCGGATTTCAAGCTATACTACAAAGCTGTGATCACAAAGACAGCCTGGTACTGGCACAAAAACAGACACATAGAACAATGGTACAGAATAGAGAACCCAGAAATGGACCCTCGGCTCTTTGGGCAACTAATCTTTGATAAAGCAGGAAAAACATCTAGTTGAATAAAGAGAGTCCCTTCAATAAATGGTGCTGGGAAAATTGGACAGCTACATGCAAAAGAATGAAACTTGACCACTCTCTCACACCACACACAAAGATGAACTCCTAATGGATGAAACCCTTAATGTGAGACAGGAATCCATCAAAATCCTGGAGGACAACATAGGCAACAACCTCTACGACATCAGCCAAAGCAAACTTTTTCATGACACATCTCCAAAGGCAAGAGAAACAAAAGATAATGAACATATGGGACTTCATCAAGATAAAAAGCTTCTGTACAGCCAAGGAAACAGTCAAAAAAACTAAGAGGCAGCCCACAGAATGGGAGAATATATTTGCAAATGATGCTACAGATAAAAGGCTGGCATCCAAGATCCACAAAGAATCTTAAACTCAATACAAGAGGAACAAATACACAAATCAAAAAAATGGGCAGAAGATATGAACAGACACTTTTCCAATGACAACATACAAATGGCTAACAGACACATGAAAAAATGTTCAAAATCATGAGCCATCAGGGAAATTCAAATGAAAACCACACTAAGATACCACCTTACATCAGTTAGAATGGCAAAAATCAACAAGGCAGGGAACAGCAATTGCTGGAGAGGATGTGGAGAAAGGGGATCCCTCCTACATTGTTGGTGGGAATGCAGGTTGGTGCAGCCACTCTGGAAAACATTGTGGAGGTCCCTTAAAAAGTTAAAAATTGAGCTACCCTATATTCCAGCCATTGCACTACTGGGTGTTTACCCCAGTAAACATGGCCATATGCACCCCAGTGTTCATAGCAGCATTGTCCACAATAGCTAAATCGTGGATGGAACCTAGATGCCCTCCAACAGATGACTGGATTAAGAAGGTGTCATCCATATATACAATGGAATACTACTCAGCTAGCAAAAAGAACGCTTTCTCAACATTTGCTGCAACATGGACGGCACTGGAGGAGATTATGCTAAGTGAAACAAGTCAAGCAGAGAAAGACAATTATCATATGATTTCTCTCATCTATGGACATAAGAACTAGGAAGCTCGGTTCGGAAAGAAAGGGATAAAGAAAGGGGGGTAATCAGAAGGGGGGTGAAGCATGGGAGACTATGGTCTCTGAGAACAAACTGTGGGATTCAGAGGGGTGGGGTGGGGGAATGGGATAGACTGGTGATGGGTAGTAAGAGGGTACGTATTGCATGGTGCACTGGGTGTTATATGCAACTAATGAATCATGGAAACTTTCATCAGAAACCAGGAATGTACTGTACGGTGACTAACATAACGTAATAAAAAAACATTAAAACAAAATAAAAGAAAGGCCATATCTGCATGTGTAATTTAAATAAATAAATAAATAAATAAACAGTCTTTTAGATCAAAGATAAATACACTATTTTTTCCAAAGAATTCATACCAAAGTGCAATTTATTTTATTTTTAATATTATATACACTGTGAAATACAATGTACAGAGGTAAATAAATATGTTATGTGTACCTTAATAAATAACTTTATAGCGAATACCCTTGTAATTCTCACTTTGGTCAATTTAGGGAACAACAATAACCCAAATGTCCCTAGCATTTACCGTATACAACCATTTAGAGGTAAACCACCACCAGACATTTTTTTTAAAGATTTTATTTATTTATTTCACAGAGAGAGAGACAGCCAGTGAGAGAGGGAACACAAGCAGGGGGAGTGGGAGAGGAAGAAGCAGGCCCATAGCGGAGGAGCCTGATGTGGGGCTCGATCCCATAACGCCGGGATCACGCCCTGAGCCGAAGGCAGATGCTTAACCACTGTGTCACCCAGGCGCCCCGAACCACCAGACATTTATTAATTTTTTTTCTCTTTTTCTTCTTAGTTTAACTACCTATCAACTGTATACCTAAATAAGGTGAGTTTGGGGGGATTTTATTTTACCTATTTTGCACTTTTTGTTATTGAAGTCCTTCTTACATATCTTCTTTTATTTAATATTATGCTTACAAGATTTAAAGATTTGTCTATAATGCACATGGAAGTAGTTTGTTCATTTTCATTGCTGTGTATTCAAAAATGGGGATTTTTCTAGCAGCCATTTGGTTATTTATTTGTAGCATAATTATCTTTTGGTTAGAGAACACCATTGGCACAAGAATTTGACATTTGTTCAGATTTTCTTGATGGCTCAGTATGTGGCTTATTTTTGTGGTTTCTGTTTGTGTTTAAAAAGAATATTCTTCAGTTATTGGCTGCAATGTTCCATATAGGCTCATAAAAGAAAGTTTGTTAACCATGTTGATTAATTATTCAATAGACTCCTATCTTCTTATTGTCCTACTAATTCCTGTGGAAAATTGCTACAATCTCTTATTATGGCTGTTGATTTATATTTTGCCTTAAAATTTGTCTAATTGTGTGTTATTTCTGTCATTACATGCATGCTAATTTAAAATCATTTCTTCTTTGTGAAAACATTTTATTATCATTTTATGATTATCGCATAATAATATTGTCATTTATCATTAAGAACATCTTAATTTCTGAAATGCTTATTTTATTTTATTTTTTACTTATTTTTTTTTTTTAAGTATTGCATGGTGCACTGGATGTTATACGCAAGTAATGAATCATGGAACTTTACATCAAAAATGAGGAATGTACTGTATGGTGACTAACATAATATAATAAAAAATATTATTATAAAAAACAGTGAAATGCTTATTTTAAAATTAATCGTTGATATTAAAATAAAAATGCCATGCCCTTTCTACTGTTTTACTTTACTTCTTCTGTATCTCCATGTTTTATACACTTCTGAACAGTACACATTTAGTTTAAGATTTTGCTACCTTTTAACTGGAATATTTATTTTTAACTACAGTTTAAGTAAACATTTTTATTTTGCCCTCGTCATTTATTTTGCCTATTCTATATTTTCTTTCATTTTTTTTCCTTTTATATTATTTATATATACTTTCTTATTCTTTTGGATGTTTTTTATATATTTTCAATTTCCTTTCTATAGGTTTTTAAAATTAAAACTGTACTTCTAAGAGGATTAGTAATTATTTCCAAGATTACAACCTGCATTCTTAAGTGCTCAGTGATTTTTTTCAGCTTTATTGAGATATAATTGACATATAACATTGTGTAAGTTTAAAGCATAAATATTATATACTCCATTTATATTGCAATATGTTGACCACAATAAACTTAGTTAACACATCTTTCACCTCAGATAATTACCATTTTGTTATTGTCTACTCTTATAGCAACTTTCAAGTACACAGTACAGTATTGTTAGCTATAGTCACCATGCTGTACCATAGATTTTCCAGAACTTACTTGTCTTATGACTGGAAGTTTTTACCCTTTGACCAACATTTCCCAATTTCCCCCATCCTTCAACTTCTGGCAATTACCATTCTACTCTTTGTTTCTAAGTTCAATGTTTATAGAACCCACATATAAATGATGTCATACAGTATTTGTCTTTGTCTGTCTGAATTATTTCACTAAGATTAAAGATCTTAAGGAGGACTGTCCATGCTGTTGCAATGGTAGGGTATTCTTCTCTTTTTGTTGTTGTATTATATCTATCTATCATTTATCTATCATCTATCTATCTATCTATCATCATCTATCTATGTATCATCTATCTATCATCTATCTATCTATCATCTACCTACCTACCTGCCTACCTGTCTATCATCTATCTCCATTAATGCACACTTAGGTTGTTTCCATGTCTTGGCTATTATGAATAATGCTGCAATGAACATGGAAGTGCAAATAGCTCCTTGACAGAGTGTTTCCATTTCATTTGAATATAGAACAATTAGTAGAATTGCTAGATCATTTGGTAGTTCTATTTTTAATATTTTGAGGAATCACCATACAGTTTTCCACAGTGACTATACCAATTTACATTCTCACCACAGTGTACCAGGGTTCTCTTTCTTCCACATCCTTGGCAGCATTTACTATTTCTTGATTTTTTGATAATAGTTACCACAACAGGTGTGAGGTGATATCTCATCTCATTACGGTTTTGATTTGCATTTTCCTGAAAATTAGTGATTTCAAGTACCTTTTGATATACCTGTTGTCCATTTGTATGCTTTCTTTGGAGAAATTTGTATTCAATTCCTCTGCCCAGTTTTTAATTAGATTAGTGTTATTATTACTTGTTTTCCTATTGAATTGTATGAGTCCCTCTTATATTTTGGATATTAACCCCTTATCAGATATTTTTTGCAAATATTTTCTCTCCATATATAGTTGCTTGTTCACGTTAATTGTTTCCTTGTGGTGCAGAGCATTTTAGTTTGACATATTTTAGTTTGAGAATTTGTGTTAATTTTTCCTTAAATGTTTGGTAGAATTCACCTGTGAATGGGGAGTTTGCTCTTGGCTATGAGCACTGTGGGCTTGTGGGATGCAGGCAAATTTAGCTGCTCTTCCTTCCCTCTTTGTGCAGTTATTCTCAAGGTTTTTTATTTTGCTGTGTTGCCGAAGATTCTTAAGTGAATTCCTGAGTACTCCCAGAGCTGTTTTTGTTCCCTAATTGTTGATTTTGGGGGGTTATGGAGATCAGAGTCTCCTATTTGCCTTCTTGGTGATATCACTATAAAGTAAAATTTTAATTAAGGTAAACTTCCTTCATGGTACAAAATATAAGAACACACTAACCCTTGAGTTACATGTATCTTTTGTTGAACAATTTTTTCAAGCACATTTTTATATGTCAAAGATCATGAATATTAGAGTTTTAGAGACTCAATATTAAATTAGATATACTCACATATTTAAGACTTTATTTGTATGCTATATCTTCCTACATCACTAAATTGCCATCTGAGATCAGATACTTTATGCCTAAAATTTATGCTTTAAAATCTTTTAATGGATCATTACCATTAGAAAACTCTTCAAGTTTTCCTTTGTGTGAAATGTCTTTATTTTCTCATTAGTCTTGAAATGTATATACAGAGTATAAACTTTAAGGATGGCAAATATTTTCTTCAGCCTCTTGAAGATATTTTTCCACTGTGCATGTTCTATCTTCTATTGATCACATTAAGTCAGATGTATGATCTCATTGTCTGTTAAGATTTTTACTGTATATTTGGTATTTTGCTATTTTACCAAAATGTGGTCAGTTATGAACTTTAAAAAACTTATATTTCAGATTTATTTAAAGTGAATTTATACATTTCTTTTTTTTTTTTTAAGATTTTATTTATTTATTTGGCAGAGTTAGAGACAGCCAGCGAGAGAGGGAACACAAGCAGGGGGAGTGGGAGAGGAAGAAGCAGGCTCATAGTGGAAGGAGCCTGATGTGGGGCTCGATCCCATTAACGCCGGGATCACGCCCTGAGCCGAAGGCAGACGCTTAACCGCTGTGCCACCCAGGCGCCCCGAATTTATACATTTCTTTATAATAATTTTTTCCATGTTATGTTAGTCACCATAGTTTTTGATGTAGTGTTCCACGATTCGTTATTTGCGTATAACAGCCAGTGCTCCATGCAATATGTGGCTCCATAATACGCATCACTGACCTATCCCAATCCCCCACTCCCCTCCCCTCTGAAGCCCTCAGTTTGTTTCCCAGAGTCCATAGTCTCTTATGATACATTCCCCCTTTTATTTACTCCCCATTCGTTCTTCCCTTCCTTCACCTACCGAACTTCCTGCTATTTCTTATGGTCCATAAATGACTGAAACCATATGATAATTGTCTTTCTCTGCTTGATTATTTCACTTAGCATAATCTCCTCCAGTCCCATCCATGTTGCTGCAAATGTAAGGTAATCATTTTTCTGGTGGCTGAGTAATATTCCATTGTATATATGAACCACATCTTCTAAATCCAGTCATCTGTTGAAGGGCATCTTGGCTCATTCCACAATTTAGCTATTGTGGACAATGCTTCTATGAACATTGGGGTGCATATGGCCTTTTTCTTCTCTACTTCTGTATCTTTCGGGTAAATACTCAGGAGTGCATGGCTGGATCATAGGGTAGCTCAATTTTTAACTTTTTAAGGGACCTCCACACTCTTCCAAAGAGGCTGTAACAACGTGCATTCCCACCAACAGTGTAAGAGGGATCCTCTTTCTCCACATCTTCTCCAACATTTGTTGATTCATGCCTTGTCAATTTTTGCCATTCTTACTGGTGTAAGGTGGCATCTCAGTGTGGTTGTGATTTGAATTTCCCTGATGGCTCATGATTTTGAATATTTTTTTCATGTGTCTGTTAGCCATTTGTATGTCTTCATTGGAAAAGTGTTTGTTCATATCTTCTGCCCATTTTTTAATTTGATTATTTGATTCCCGTGTATTGAGTTTGAACAGTTCTTTGTAGATCTTGGATACGAGTCATTTATCTGTAGTGCCATTTGCAAATATCTTCTCCCATTCCGTAGGCTGCTTCTTAGTGTTTTTGACTGTTTCCTTGGCTGTGCACAAGTTTTTTAACTTGATGAAGTCCCTCAAATTTATTTTTTCTTTGTTTTTCTTGCCTTTAGAGATGTGTCATGAAAAAAGTTGCTGTGGCCAATGTCAAAGAGGTTGCAGCCTATGTTCTCCTCTAGGATTTTGATGGATTCCTGTCTCCCATCGACGTCTTTCATCCATTTGGCATTTATCTTTGTGTATGGTGTGAGAGAGTGGTCAAGTTTCATTCTTTTGCGTATAGCTGTCCAATTTTCCCAGCGCCATTTATTGATGAGACTGTCTTTTTTCCACTGGATGTTTTCTCCTGTTTGCCAAAAATTAGTTGCTCATACAGCCGAGGGTCCATTTCTGGGTTCTCTATTCTGTTCCATTGGTCTATGTGTCTGTTTCTGTGCCAGTACCATGCTGTCTTGGTTATCACAGCTTTGTAGTATAGCTTGAAATCTGGCAACCTGATGCCCCAGCTTTGTTTTTCCTTTTCAACAATTCCTTGGCAATTTGGGGCCTTTTCTGGTTCCACACAAATTTAAGGGCTCTTTGTTCCAGCTCTTTGAAAAATGTCATTAGTGTTTTGATCAGGATGGCATTGAAAATGTAGATTGCTCTGGGTAGCATAGACATTTTAACTACGTTTATTCTTCTGATCCATGAGCATGGAATATTTTTCCACCTTTTTGTGTCTTCTTCAATGTCTTTTAAGAGTGATTTGTAGTTTCTAGAATACAGATCCTTTACGTCTCTGGTCAAGTTAATTCTGAGATAACGTATGATTTTTGGTGCTATGTAAATGGAATTCATTCCCTAATTTCTCTTTCTTCAGACTCATTGTTTGTGTATAGAAATTAAACTGATTTCTGAGCATTGATTTTGTATCCTGACACATTACTGAATTGTTCTATAACTTCTAGTATTTTGAGGGTGGAGTCTTTTGGATTTTACATATAGAGTATCATGTCATCTGTGAAGAGAGACAGTTTGACTTCTTCTTTGCCAATTTGAATACATTTTATCCCTTTTTGTTGTCTGATTGCTGTTTCAAGGACTTCTAGTACTATGTTGAATAATAATGGCAAGAGTGGGCATCCTTGTCGTGTTCCTGATCTTAAGGGAAAGGCTTTCAGCTTTTCCCCATTGAGAATGATATTTGCCATAGGCTTTTCATAGATGGCTTATGAAACTGATGAATGTACCCTCTATCCCTACACTCTGATGTGTTTTAATCAGGAAAGGGTGCTGTATTTTGTCAAATGCTTTTTCTGCATCAATTGAGAGGATCATATGGTTCTTGACTCTTTCCTTGATGATATGGCCTATCACACTGATCAATTTGCGAATGTTGAACCACTTTCCTTCCCAGGGATGAATCCCACTTGGTCTTGATGGATAATCATTTTAATGTACTATTGGATCCTATTAGCTAGGATCTTGTTGATAATTTTGGAGTCCATATTCATCAGGGATATTGATATGTAATCCTACTTTTTGATGGGGTCTTTGCCTGGTTTGGGGTCAAGGTAATAGTGGCCTCATATTTTCCTTCTGTTTCTATTTTTTTAAACAGCTTCAGGAGAATAGATATTATTTCTTCTTTGAATATTTGGTAGAATTCCCCAGGGAATTCATCATGCCCTGGACTCTTGTTTTTCAGGAAGTTTTTGATCACTGCTTCAATCTCTTCATAATTAATTGGCCTGTTTAAATAATCCATTTCTTCCGGTTTCAGTCTTGGTATTTTATAGGTTTCCAGGAAGGCATCCATTTCTTCCATGTTGTTTAATTTAGTGACATAAAGATGTTGATAAAAGTTTCTAATAGGGGCGCCTGGGTGGCACAGTGGTTAAACGTCTGCCTTCGGCTCAGGGCGTGGTCCCGGCGTTATGGGATCGAGCCCCACATCAGGCTCTTCTGCTATGAGCCTGCTTCCCTCTCCCACTCCCCCTGCTTGTGTTCCCTCTCTCGCTGGCTGTCTCTATCTCTGTCAAATAAATAAATAAAATCTTAAAAAAAAAAAGTTTCTAATAATCCTTCCAATTTCATTCGTGTTCGTTGTGACCTCTCCCCTTTCATTCATAATTTTATTAATTTTGGTCCTTTCTGTCTTCTTTTGGATAAGTCTTGCCAGTGGTTTGTCAATTTTATTAATTCTCTCAAAGAACCAGCTTCTAGTTCTGTTGATCTGCTCTACTGTGCTCCTGGTTTCTAATTCATTGATCTCTTCTCTAATCTTGATCAACTGCTTTCTCGTGCTAAGGTTAGGCCTGTTCTTCTGTTGCTTTTCCAGCTTCTTGGGGTGAGAATATAAAAACTGCATTTTAGATTTTTCTATTCTTTTGAGTGAGGCTTGGATAGCTATGTATTTTCCCCTTAGGACTGCCTTTGCAGTGTCCCACAGCTTTTGTTTGAACCAATGTATTTTCATTTTCATTGGTCTCCAANCAGCTTTTGTTTGAACCAATGTATTTTCATTTTCATTGGTCTCCAAAAATTCCTTAATCTCCTTTTTAATTACCTGGTTTATCCAATTATTCTTGAGCAGGATGGTTCTTTGTTTCCAAGTGTTTGTGGTTCTTCCAAATTTTTCTTGTGCTTGAGTTACAGTTTCAAAAAATTGTGGCCTGAGAATATGCAGGGAATAATCTCAGTCTTTTGGTATCTGTTGGCCTGTTTTGTGACCCAGTATATGCTTTATTCTGGAGAATGTTCCATGTGCTTTCGAAAAGAATGAGTATTCTGTTATTCTGGGGTATATGTTCTGTATATATCAAGAGGTCCATCTGGTCTAGTTGTCATTCAAAGCTCTTGTTTCTTTGTTGATTTTCTGCTTAGGTGATCTGTCTATTGCTAAGATTTGAGTGCTGAGGTCCCCTACTATTAATGTATTGTTATCTATATGTCTCTCTATTCTGGTTAAGAGTTGGCTTGTGTATCTAGCTGCTCCCCTTTTGGGGTCATAGATATTTATAATTGTCAAATCCACTTGTTGGATACATCCTTTAGAATAATATAGTGTAATATTGTAACTCTAACTACAGTCTTTTGTTTAAAATCGAATTTGTCTGATATTAGAATTGCTACCCCATCTTTCTTTTGAGGTCAATTGGCATGAAAAATGGTTCTCCATCCTTTCACTTTCAGTCTGGTTGTGTCTTTAGGTTCAAGATGAGTCTTTCATAGACAGCAAATGGATGGGTCATGCCTTTTTATCAAATCTGCAACCCTGTGGCATTGTATGGGAGCATTTAGGCCATTCACATTGAGAGTGATTATTGAGAGATAT
>NW_023204582.1:0-506 GCF_002007445.2 Ailuropoda melanoleuca
TTTTTTTTCAGTTAATCAAATCTGACATTATTAATCCTTTAATTCAGAAACTGGGTCTAGTTATTTAAGGTATAACTCTGCTTTGAATGCAGTCTGAACAAACTCTACCTGATGGAATGGTGGACGCTTCGACCAGATTTTGTCTTCTGTCTTGTCTCATATTCCCTCTCCCTCACTGCTGCTCTCCAGAGATGGCATTGATTTTGTTCTTCAAATATACCACCTCATTTCCACTTCAGGGCCTGTGTTCTTCCTGTTCTCTCTGTCAGGGACTCTATTTTCCATGATATTTTCTTGACCATTTGGTTTCAAGTCAAAAAGTGTCCTAAGAATTTTCCCTTGAAAATCTTACCTAAAGCCCTTCCTAACTCTATCCCAATGTTAAACTTTAACACTTATTCCTATGTCAAATTTCTATCTATTTAATATTTTTACCTTTTTATCAAGTATTCTCAACAACATGAAAACTCCATGAAGGCAGGTGTCAAATCTCTTCATCACTGTAA
>NW_023204583.1:0-506 GCF_002007445.2 Ailuropoda melanoleuca
TATGCTGCTGTGTCAAAAGTAAAAATGAGAGGTATGGGGATATAGGCTGAAGTAATTGATATGATTATCAATGGGAGGGTTTGGAATATATTTGCAAACCAGAGTGTTCCATGAGGGCACCCCTCACTGTATTCCTGTGCTCACTGGTAAATCTTACTAGAAAGTAATAGCCAACAAACACAGGTAGAAACATGAATGACTTAGCCCATCAGAAACAAAAGTTTGGGGTCAGTCTGCCAGGTAATGAAATATTGTAAGCTGAGCCACTTGCTGAAACTAAAGGAAACATTGACGAGATAGAGAAAAATAAGTTATACAAACAAACTATGACCATGAGAGCTGAATTGCAGTCATTATGCATATTTTGTTTCTTTCTGTATACATACTCATGCATGCACATATGCATGTAAATATTTATTTATAGGTAGTATATTTTAGTAACTTTGTATTTTAATCTGTTTTTCTAATCACCTTCCTCTTTTATTTTCTACAAAGTACTGATAAGA
>NW_023204584.1:0-506 GCF_002007445.2 Ailuropoda melanoleuca
TCTTAGGCCTACTGAAGCTTAAAAGGTCACAAAATATCCAAGAAGTTTCCTAAATGATCACATGGTTGAAGAAGCATGGGATCAGAGATGGTGATAAGATGGTAAAATATAGCTTATGTAAAACAGGCAATAGAGTGGCTAAAATAGCTACCTTTCATTACAAAAGGTTAGAAGTCAATTAACCTGCCATCCCACCCACCTAATCCCTAGCTCTTTTTCTGACTACTGGATTGCGTAGAAGGAACCAGCAAGCCTGGGATGTGGGGAGCTGCCAGCTGCTGGTCTGCCCTGTCTAAGGTCAGACTTCTCCAGCCTCACCCTGTGTCTGCAGTGTCTTCACAGTCATCTTGGCTGGCAGAGCTGCATCCCCAGTGGCCTCCAAGTCCACCTGCAAAACAAGCCTGAGGCTGTGTCCTGCATGTTGTGCATGGTCATCATCTGATCCTGAGGGGCTCTGGGCACAAGTTACTCCTGCATACTCCAAGGCCAGCCAGCAAGCAACCTGC
>NW_023204585.1:0-506 GCF_002007445.2 Ailuropoda melanoleuca
AAACACCTGAAGTGCAATTGCTATTTTTAGCATTTTGAGGAACCTCCATACTGTTTTCCACGGTGGCTGTACCAGTTTCCATTCTTACCAACAGTATACAGTGGTCCTTTTTCTCCATATACTAGCCAACAGCTGTTGTTTCTTGTTCTGTTGATTTTAGCCATTGTGACGGGCATTAGGTGATATCTCATTGTAGTTTTGATCTGCATTTCCCTGATGATGAGTGATATTGAGCATCTTTTCATGTGTCAGCCATCTGGATGTCTTCTTTGGAAAAAGTCTGTACATGTTTTCTGTCCATTTTTTAATTGGATTATTTGTTTTCTGGGTGTTGAGTTGTATAACATCTTTACATATTTTGGATACTAACCCTTTATTCTATATGTCATTTGCAAATATCTTCTCCCATTCAGTATGTTGTCTTTTAGTTTTGACTGTTTCCTTCACTATGCAGAAGCTTTTTATTTTGATGTAGTCCCAATAGTTTATTTTTGCTTTTGTTTCCC
>NW_023204586.1:0-506 GCF_002007445.2 Ailuropoda melanoleuca
TTAAGTGATACAGTGTTTTGATAGGCTCAGGGCAAGGAAGGGCTGTTTGCAAAGGGTTTAAGCTTAAGCCTGAGGTTAAAGCAGACATTTATGATAGCTTTGCAAACTACGAAGTCAAGATATATGCAGAATGCATTTAAAACAAAACAAAACAAAACCCTTTATTGAAATTCTGCAACCAGGCTGGAAATTGAGGCTGCTTCTTTGTGCCAAGGTGAATCAGTCCAGTCAAGGGTGGGAGGGTCCATTCTTATTAATATAATTCTTTAATGTTTTTATCCTTTTGCTAATTACAAAAAAGTTTCTACAAGCTCATAGTAGAACAAAGGTCATATTTCTCGACCTAACATTAAAGTCCACCTATGTCTGACTCTGTCATTCCCAGTAATATCTCTTATTATATTCTTCATCATATATGCTATGATTATGCAAAAATGTTCTCAGAATAGGACCTGTTCTTGCCATCTCTTTCATTTGCATGTATACAAATAATTATTTGCACAAAT
>NW_023204587.1:0-856 GCF_002007445.2 Ailuropoda melanoleuca
GGTCAAGATGATGTGTAGACTTGAAAAAAATATTAACGAAAATATTAACAAGAATATAGAATCTCTAAGGGTGGAAAATGAGAGTGAATCTGGCAGAAATTAAAAATGCTATGAATCAAATGCAGTCAAAACTAGAGGCTCTGACGGCCAGGGTACATGAGGCAGAAGAACGTATTGGTGAATTGGAGGATGGGTTAGTAGAAGAGAAAGCTAAAACAGAAAACTTGGCTCAAAAGAAATCCAATCTCAAGAATGTAGGTTACGGGAGATTAGACTCAATGAAACGTTCCAATGTCAGAATCATCATCCCTAAGGTGGGGAGAAAGAGAGAGGTCTAGAAGAGATATTTGAACAAATTGTAGCTGAGAACTTCCCTCATCTGGCAAAGGAAACAAGCATTCATGTCCAAGAGGCAGAGAGGACCCCTCCCAAGGTCAATGACAACAGACCTATACCACGTCACGTCATAGTGCAATTCGCAAATATTAGATCCAAGGATACAGTATTGAAAGCGGCCAGAGGGAAAAAAATCCTTACGTACAGAGGGGAAAATATCAGCATAACGTCAGACCTGTCTACAGAGATCTGGCAGGCTAGGAAGGGTTGGCAGGGTATTTTCAAAGCTCTATCTGAGAAGAACATGCAGCCAAGGATCCTTTATCCAGCAAGGCTGTCATTCAGAATTGATGAAGAGATAAGGACTTTCCAGGATAGGCAGAAATTGAAGGAACTCGTAACCACCAAACCACCCCTACATGTGATATTAAGGGGGGTTCTACCAAAGTAAAAAGGCCCCAAGAGTGATACAGAACAGAAATTTACAATCTATAGAAACAAAGACTTCACAGACAACATG
>NW_023204589.1:0-506 GCF_002007445.2 Ailuropoda melanoleuca
TTCATTGAAAATTCCCTTTTGGAATTTTCAGCAGACTTTAAGTTGCTTGGGGGCCTGTGTGCGTGTGTGTGCGTGCGTGCGCGTGTGTGCGCGTGTGTGCGTGCATGCGTGTGCGTGCATGTGTGTGCATTGTGTGTGCGCGCACGTGTGTGCGTGTGTGCATGTGTGCATTGCGTGTGTGCGTGCATGTGTGCGTGCATGTGTGTGCATGTGTGTATGTGCGTCTGTGTGCATTGCGTGTGTGCGCGCATGTGTGCATGTGTGTGCGTGTGTGTGTGCATGTGTGTGCATGCGTGTGTGCATTATGTGTGTGTGCGTGTGCGTGCATGTGTGTGTATGTGTGCGCGTGTGTGCATGTGTGTGTGCGTGCGTGTGTGCATGTGCGCGTGCGTATGTGTGCGCGTGTGTGTGTGTGTATACACAGGGTTCTTTGGCATCATGACTCGGTTCAAGTGCATCCTGAATAGCACACCTTTTGGGCAGAGTTTCTAAAATCTGATTAATTC
>NW_023204590.1:0-506 GCF_002007445.2 Ailuropoda melanoleuca
CCCCCATGCCCGATCCCAAAGGAAACTAAACTTATTGGAGAAATTAGGTGAAAAATAGGTGCTAGATTCATCAGGCACCTGTGTTGGTGGAACTTGTTGAAGATTTGAGATTCCAGAACCATCTGCTAACCAAACTCTACCCAAGAACAGCCTCCTGCCTCTACATTGAGAGTTGACTTATTGAGTGAAAAATTAGTTGCCAAGGAAATAAATACTCTTCATCTTGAAAAAGAAAGGGAGGAAATGAGAGAAAAACTAATCACCAACAATATGCAAAAATGGAGATCAGCTGACTAGTGTGCAACAGGGACTGTTTTATGGTGTGAAAATAGAACAAAACTATCTTTTCTGCGTGGCTTTAATGTGCAGACTGTGAATTCATTAGCATATGTCCTGAATGATCAGCCTATCATTATTTTTATGATAGAATTTACAAAGCAATTCTGGATTTACAGCCGACTTCTATATAACATCCCTATGGGGTAAAAAAGACAAACGTGTGGGGC
>NW_023204592.1:0-2264 GCF_002007445.2 Ailuropoda melanoleuca
TTGTAGATATAAGCCTCTAGTGCTGTATGGGAATGCTACATTTCTCTATTCTGTTCTCCGATCCAGGTTCTGGATGATTTCATTCTTTGTCCCATCTTCTCAAACTTTCCAAAGCTCCTCCACCATCCTTACTAGCAGAAGATAATCTTGCTTCCTATTTCACTGAGAGTCTATGAGCAAACTGAAGAGAACTTCCTCATGTTCTGACCACCAAATTACCCACCTGCTCACAGAGTGAGTACACCAGGTTTAAATACCACCCCTTCACTGAAAACTCCCAAAACCTTAACCCTGGCCCTAAACTTTCCCCTCAACTCCAGACTAATATAGCTGAGTGTTTACTCGCGATACCCACTTGAATGTTTAAGGCATCCAAATTTTTGTGTGCCCTAAAAAGGGAGGGGATAGTTTTATTTTTCCAATTCCTTATGTTCAAATTTTGCATTTATCCATGGCCTCTCTTTCTATCCAATGTCACCTATCTTGCCCATCAGTAAATCCTATCTAATTTACCTTTGAAACACACCCAGAACCTTATCAAGTCTCACTGTTCACCAATACAACCCAGGCCCACCACACCATCACCCCATGTGGATTATTGCCGTAGATCCTAACCGGTTTCCCTACCAGGCTCTCTCTATGTCGCTGTATTTTTGTGATAACACTAAGGAGTCCAAGAATTCTAAATGCAGACAGACTTCTTTGTTTGGAAAGTAAATCTGTCAAGGTAGGAAGGTTCTCTATATTTTATTCGGGAGCTGGTTGCACTGATTTATTCATCTTACGCATGGACCATGAAATTCTTGACCCCCACTTGCATTCTTACTCCAGATCCCCTCATGTCAGGTGCAAGTCTGCCCCCTCCCTTCTGACTCTTTTCCTTCCCTCTTTGCTCAGCCTTGCTGGCCTCTCTGCTTTTTTCTCAAACTTGCCAATTTTGTTCCTACTGCAGGATCTTTTCACTTGAGTTTCTTTCTGCCTTGGGCTAACCTGTTCAGGCGCTGTATTGAGACCTCCTCCAAGCTCAATTTTCACTTGATTCAAAAGGCCTTCTCTCACACTCATACGTATCTCCATTCCCGTATTCCCTTTCCTCTTGTGCTATTTTATTTTTGTTCTCTACAAAAATACCACCAGCTAACTTTTAGAGGTATAGCATGTAGTTTGCTGTCTGTCTCATGGCACTTGAATGTGAGCTCTATGAGAGCAGAAACTTGACCTAACTGATAATATTCAGCACTTGGAACTAGTGCCTGCCATTGAGTGGAGCTGTGATAGATGTATTTTGAATAAATGAAGACTATTTCACCGTTGGGTATTTCCTCTCTCTATGTCTCGAATTTCTATTTTCTCCCTAATGTAAATATGCTTCACCCCTCCGTAGAGCACCAAATATGGCCGATTTTTCTGGAATTAAGAAGATGACTAATAAAGGTTTATGAGTAATAAAATAAGTGAAATTTTATGGTAGGATGAGGCTCTATAATGTTTTACATAAGACCTCTGATTTGATACTGTGTGGCTTTTTGTCCGAGAACCATGTGCAAGTACACAAACACACCCAAACATCCAGAATGTTATAAATTCATCTTAATTTCATGAATCTCAAATTCATTTATGTGACTTCTAAGTATGAGTGACCTATGTTTGCCACCTCACATGTTTCATTTTAATAGTTCACAATCCTGAGACACATACTCTTTTATCTATTTTATTTAGACTTTTAAAAATTCAAGTTAGTTAACATATAGTATGTTATTAGTTTCAGAGGTAGAATTTAATGATTCATCAGTTGTATATAATACACAGTGCTTATTACTTCAAGTGCCCACCACCCCATTACCCCATCCCCCCACCTATCTCCACTCCAACTACCCTCAGTTTGTTCCCTGTACCTAAGAGTCTCTTATAGTTTGCCTCCCTCTCTGTTTTTATCTTACTTTATCTTTCCTTCCCTTTCACTATGTTAATCTGTTTTATTTCTTAAATTCCACGTATAAGTGAAATCATATGGTAATTTTTCTCTGACTGACTTCTTTTGCTTAGCATAATACACTCCAGTTCCATCCACATCATGGCAAATGGCAAGATTTCATTCTTTTTTATGGCTGAGTAATATTCCATTGCATATATATACCACATCTTTATCCATTCATCAGTTGTTACACATACTCTTTTAGCTCAAGTGTGTGAACATAAGCAAACGTAAAGAACCCTAAATCACAGTCCTACAAGTGTCTGTGCTCGTGTGACACTCATTCTGT
>NW_023204594.1:0-506 GCF_002007445.2 Ailuropoda melanoleuca
TTGTGCTAATCAATAAAACCTAAAGAATGGAGGGTTAGCTTGTTTTCTTATCTAGAATTTGCTAACTATAATTTATGCTTCAACATGAAAGGAAAAACATACAGATTTACTCTGTTACCCAAAAATGCTAAATGACAAATAAGTGACAGAAAAAGGAAAAATAAACACAAACACAAAGAGAACAAAATAAATGACAGAAGTAAAGTGGTGTCAATGATATTTGGAGAACTGGAAAATATCTAATTTAGGAAAGCTGATGAATTATCAAGAAAATTAATGCCATAGAACCTTAGATAGATTTAGGAATTGGAGACAAAAGATACTTCCGAAGGTGGATATGGAAGAGAGATTGATGACAGAAGAGTTTACTGAGCAGTTGGACCCCTAGAGCCCCACACAGTCCAGCTGCAGCTCTCTTACTTAGGCAGAGACTCTGGGTCTACACTAGGGATTCAGAACACAGGCACCTCAGGAGTATGTGAAGGAGGGATGCCATTCTTAAAACA
>NW_023204595.1:0-506 GCF_002007445.2 Ailuropoda melanoleuca
CATAAACCCTACCTGGTCATGGCATATTATCTTTTTTGTATATTGTTAAGATTCAATTTGCTAAATTTTTGTTTAGAATTTCTGCACCTGTGTTCATGAGAGATCTGTAGTTTTTTTATAATGTGTTTTTCAGGTTTTGAAATTCAGGTGATGTCGGACTCAGAATCTAACTGGGAAGCATTCACTCTTTTTAAATTTTATGTAGATAATGGGTATTAGTTCTTCCTTAAATGTTTGGTAGAATTTATTAGTGAAGCCACCTGGGTCTGGAGATTTTTTTGTGTGTGATATTTAAATGGAATGCAAATCCATCTATTTAGTAGATACAGGACTATTCAAATGATCTATTTCTTCTTATGTGCTTAAGTAGTTTTTTCTTTTTTTTTTTTTAAGATTTTATTTATTTAACAGAGAGAGACAGCCAGTGAGAGAGGGGACACAAGCAGGGGGAGTGGGAGAGGAAGAAGCAGGCTCCTAGCAGAGAAGCCTGATGTGGGGCTCGATCC
>NW_023204597.1:0-506 GCF_002007445.2 Ailuropoda melanoleuca
CCATAGAAATAGGAGACACAAAGAAGTGACCAAAGCAAGCAGCTTTTATACCTTTTAGACAAAGAAACCATAAATCCGTGAAGAATTGGCAGAAGCTGGGGCTTGGGGTAGCGAGTTGGTGAAGAAGCAGCCGGTTGGCTTACCCGGCCTTCTCGGCCTTGACTTCCCCGTCTCTGGCAAGAAGGATGTCTCCCTTCCTCCCGGTACAGGGCGGGGATCTTCACGGGGGACACTGAGGTCCTGCTTCCAGGCCCCAAAGGAGGTCAGAGCGTCCCTGCGCCCGCTGTTTCTCATGTAACTTAAATCCAAAACCATCGGTACGTCAAGGTGGCGTATTTGGGGGCGGCCTGCCCTGCACCCCAGCCTGAGCAATGATGCAGTTCAGCTGGGCCTGCTCGACACGAACTGCAAACACGCACGGAGCAGGTGTGCCCTCCCGTGCCAGCACAGGGCACGCCGGCTCTCGTCTCTCCCCGAGAAGCCCGGGACACACTGTCCTGCTCAGC
>NW_023204598.1:0-506 GCF_002007445.2 Ailuropoda melanoleuca
AGGGGGGCGCGGGGGGGGGGAAAGATAAACTAAGGGTAAAGAGAAGTGTGCATGAACCAGGAAGAGTACCGGATGAAACAGCAGCCATGAAGGCTCTTAGAACAGGCCAGCTGGGAGCAGGCAGGGACCACGCGCCTTCCAGGAACAGGTGTGGGGACGGGGACAGCACTGCAGTTCTCTGTAGAATCTTAGCTCTCATGGGAAGTTTAAAGCCTTCTTCACTTGCAAAGGAAACACTGATGCCTGGAGATGTTACTGCATGCCAAGAGTTACATAACTAGTCAGAGGCAATGTTTGGGAAAGTAGCTGCTGGGACCAATGCAGCCTGAGATTTAAAATTCTTCTGTTGCACGTTGTGGCAAGTGGGACATCAGGAACAGTGGCAGTCCCCAGGATGTGTCCAAGGGCTTGGCTGCTGGAGCCATGGGGAGATGCTTCTGGGATCACTCTGGGCACATCCTTCTGCCCTCAGTGTTCTTGGCTTCTCTTCTCCTGTGTGCCCAGCC
>NW_023204599.1:0-157 GCF_002007445.2 Ailuropoda melanoleuca
CGCCCTTCTTATTGGTATTAAAGAAGAGCGTCCAGGATAACACCTTCAGCTATCATCCGAGTTTCCTTGGGAACAAGATTCCCCATTGGGTGAATGTGCCTTGGAAGCATCCAGCACTTAGAACCAAGAAACAAAGTGCGAAGATAAAGCCCTTGAA
>NW_023204599.1:308-2211 GCF_002007445.2 Ailuropoda melanoleuca
ACTGCTGGTGGCAATGGAACGAAAATTCCTAAACCATTTCTGTCAGAAACAACACTGTGCAGTGGCCGTCTTAGCACTATCATAATCCTTTGTGAATAGGGAAACATGACGGAAAGGTTCAAGGAAGCCTGACGAGAGTGCCATATAGTGGTCTCTGAGACACCACACAATCCAGGGAAATATCAACGAACATCATCTCACTTAATTAAGGGAGTCTAAATGAAAACGTTCAACAATTTCGTTGACTCAGCGCCCTTCTTATTGGTATTAAAGAAGAGCGTCAGGATAACACCTCCAGCTAACATCCGCATTTCCTTGGGACCAAGATTCCCCATTGGGTAAATGTGCCTTGGAAGCATCCAGCACTTAGAACCAAGAAACAAAGTGCGAAGATAAAGCCCTTGAAGTCACATCGGCCTTATAGAACGTGGAACAAAAATCAAGGTGCTTTGTTACCGTGAGTGAAACACGATCAGCACAGCACTGAGAAACAAAATTTGGCCAAACCAGCCTCCAATGCAATGTTTGCTTAATGGGTAAATCCTATCAATACTGCTGGTGGCAATGCAACGAAAATGCCTAAACAATTTCTGTCAGAAACAACACTGTGCAGTGGCCGTCTTAGCACTATCATCATCGTTCGTGATAGGGAAACATGAGGGAAAGTGTTCACGGAAGCCTGACGAGAGTGCCACATAGTGTTCTGTGAGACACCACACAATCCAGGGAAATATCAACGAACATCATCTCACTTAAATAAGGGAGTATAAATGAAAACGTTCAAGAATTTCGAGGACTCAGCGCCCTTCTTATTGGTATTAAAGAAGAGCGTCCAGGATAACACCTCCAGCTAACATCCGCATTTCCTTGGGACCCAGATTCCCCATTGGGTAAATGTGCCTTGGAAGCATCCAGCACTTAGAACCAAGAAACAAAGTGCGAAGATAAAGCCCTTGAAGTCACATTGGCCTTATAGAACGTGGAACAAAAATCAAGGTGCTTTGTTACCGTGAGTGAAACACGATCAGCACAGCACGGAGAAACAAAATTTGGCCAAACCAGCCTCCAATGCAATGTTTGCTTCATGGGTAAATCCCATTAAAACTGCTGGTGGCAATGGAACGAAAATGCCTAAACCATTTCTGTCAGAAACAACACTGTGCAGTGGCCGTCTTAGCACTATCATCATCCTTCGTGAATAGGGAAACATGAGGGAAAGTGTTCACGGAAGCCTGACGAGAGTGCCACATAGTGGTCTCTGAGACACCACACAATCCAGGGAAATATCAACGAACATCATCTCACTTAAATAAGGGAGTCTAAATGAAAACGTTCAAGAATTTCGAGGACTCAGCGCCCTTCTTATTGGTATTAAAGAAGAGCGTCCAGGATAACACCTCCAGCTAACATCCGCATTTCCTTGGGACCCAGATTCCCCATTGGGTAAATGTGCCTTGGAAGCATCCAGCACTTAGAACCAAGAAACAAAGTGCGAAGATAAAGCCCTTGAAGTCACATTGGCCTTATAGAACGTGGAACAAAAATCAAGGTGCTTTTTTACCGTGAGTGGAACAGGATCAGCACAGCACTGAGAAACAAAATTTGGCCAAACCAACCTCCAATACAATGTTTGTTTCAAGGGTAAATCCCATCAAAATTGCTGGATGCAATGGATCGAAAATGCCTAAACCATTTCTGTCAGAAACAACACTGTGCAGTGCCCGTCTTAGCACTATCATCATCCTTCGTGAATAGGGAATCATGAGGGAATATGTTCACGGAAGCCTGATGAGAGTGCCACATAGTGTTCTCTGAGACACCACAGAATCCAGGGAAATATCAACGAACATCATCTCACTGAAATAAGGGAGTCTAAATGAAAAAGTTCAAGAATTTCGAGGAC
>NW_023204600.1:0-506 GCF_002007445.2 Ailuropoda melanoleuca
GATAAGGAAAGTATCTTATTGTCAATGAGCGAATTACATTATTTTCCTATAAAACAACACATAAAGGGACAACTGGGTGACAGAGTGGGTTAAGCATCCAACTCTTGGTTTCGGCTCAGGTCATAATCTCAGGGTCGTGAGATCAAGACTCACCAGGGGCTCTGTGATCAGTGTGGAGTCTGCTTAAGGCTCTCTCTGCCCCTCCTCCCTCAAACAAAGAAATAAAATCTTTATTTTTTTTTAAAGATTTTATTTATTTATTTTTAAGAGAGAGAGTGCACAAGTGAGAAGGAGGGACAGAGGAAGAAGAAGACAGCCCGCTGAGTGGGGAGCCTGATGTGGGACTCTATCCCAGGACACTGGGATCATGACCTGAGCCAAAGGCAGATACTCAACTGACTGAGCCACCCAGGCAACACAAATAAATAACTCTTCAAAAAAAATAACATAAAATAAAACAACACATAGAAGACAAGGTGTTGATTAGGTCTATTGCTTTCCTGACC
>NW_023204601.1:0-506 GCF_002007445.2 Ailuropoda melanoleuca
GCCTGTGTGTGGCTTGAAGAGGAACTAAGCTCATTCAAGCGAATTCTGGTTTTGATCTCCCACTCCCAGGACTTCCTGAATGGAGTTTGCACAAACATCATTCACATGCACAATCGCAAGCTGAAATACTACACGGGAAATTACGATCAGTATGTCAAGACTCGTCTAGAATTGGAGGAAAATCAAATGAAACGTTTCAACTGGGAGCAGGACCAGATATCCCACATGAAGAATTATATTGCCCGATTTGGGCATGGCAGTGCCAAGCTTGCCCGACAAGCCCAGAGCAAAGAGAAGACCCTTCAGAAGATGATGTCCTCTGGGTTGACTGAAAAAGTTTCAAGTGATAAGACTTTGTCGTTTTATTTCCCGTCTTGTGGTAAAATCCCACCTCCTGTTATCATGGTGCAGAATGTCAGCTTCAAATACAACCAGGATGGGCCAATGATCTACACGAATATTGAGTTTGGGATTGACTTGGATACAAGGGTGGCTCTCGTTGGGCC
>NW_023204602.1:0-506 GCF_002007445.2 Ailuropoda melanoleuca
GCTATGAATGGGACAGTAATGGTAGCCCAACTTCTTGCACTGCTCAAGTCTGTTAACAAATGAAATCTTTATTCTTATTGCCTGTTTAGTTTAATTTTTTCCCCCAACCAACTCACTTGAGCCAAAAGAGAGGCAAGAATTTTCCACCTTGCTGCTTAATTGGCAGTCTGACATTTGGCCTCTTGCACCTCTCAGAAGTTTGGCCACAATGACTAGCCTTCTTCACGCCAAGCAGCATTAGCGCTCTGTTAACGCGAGGCAGCGGCACAAGCAAAAAGTCCCCTTGTGGGAACAATGTGACTTCATGTAGCTGACATCTGAGCAAAGAAAACACCAAAGAAGTCTGGACAGTTTCTTTATGAGCAAACAGGAAGTAAAGAGAGAACGAATGCATGGTCTAATTCAAGAAGTTGGTGAGTTGCTGCGGATACCTCAGTGACAGAATTTGCAGGAACTGATAGGGATGTACACAAGTTTAAGCATCCACAGCGTACATTTGGGAGGGG
>NW_023204603.1:0-4162 GCF_002007445.2 Ailuropoda melanoleuca
GACATGCAAAATACCTCAGTCACTTCTCTTGTTCTTTACGGTGAGGAAGTAGTTATAGAAAAATATGTAGTCCCCTTTGCAAGTGTATAGAAAATTGCCTTGTATTGGACTCTATACACAGGAGGCAGGATGTCTGCAGTGTCTACCGCTATGTTAATGGATTCTTCTGGAAATGTCAAGGTTGATGATCCAGCCAACAGATGGTCCATAAATTCACTTACCACCCTTCTTTCCTCCAGAGAAACCTAAGAATAAAAGAAGCTTGAGGAAAATCGCTCTTGACAGCCTCTGGGAGCCATTACACTTTTGTCCCTAGATCACTTAAATTTCTAGGGCTCACTTACTGAGTTTCCAGTGTTTGTGGAGTCTATTCCTCAGAAATGCTTGGAACATAGCCACTCCCTTATTTGCTCAAAAAGAATAACAGTAAGTCAAGGGGCCTGAAGTTAAAAGGAGGCTGGAACTTCTCTCTGCGCCCTCTGATCTTGAGATCCACAAAGAAGTTATATGTTCACCATCCTGAAGAGGAAGAGTTTAAATGTCTTCGACTTCTGAAAATTAAATGTTCTCTCACATCTTTTCATGAGTGCAGTAACTGTTGAGCTGCAGGAAGCTCGATCAAGAGATAACATGTTTCCCCTCTCTGCAAAATGACCACGCGAATGTTCGATGGTTTAAAATTTCTCGAAACTTNCCACGCGGATGTTCGATGGTTTAAAATTTCTCGAAACTTCACCCTTCCAGCTGAAAGGGAGTACGATCACAAGATCCAGAACAATGAAAAGTCTGGGCAGAGCAACTTCCGTCTGATCACCACGTCCCAGGATGGAACAAGGGAACATTCCTTAAAGCCCTAGAGAGCTGGTCTGGTAGCTCGTTCAAGATTTGAACTCTAGAAATACAGGAGGTGCTGAAAACAATGGAAACAAGTGAATGAGTGAAATAATAACCAAGCAAACTGACAATCAAACAGATAAACTTATGGAATTCCTGATCCCAGGAGGGAGAGGTGGGCTGACAGCTCTAAATCCCAATAGGGTTTTCATCTTTGTCCTGCCCCACTCAGACTCCTGCATAGCCAACAACCTTGGGAATCTTACCATCCCCGCTTCTGTTGCTAGCTGTGAGTCTTCCCTCTTCCCCCCCTCCCTCCCACACAGGAAAATGCCCTTCTGAGCTGCCTGCCCTCACCTCTGTGGCTGGTGTGTTGCCAGGGCTGGAGGTATCAAGCCCTCCCTCCCCTGACACCATCCCAGGCGTAACCGCCTCCACCCACACGTCCGTGAGGCCCTCAGCACACCGGATGCAGATCAAGGCACACGTTCTCTCCCCCCCCACACACACGCCTAAGCATAAAGGGGTCTGTCTCCCACATCTGGCCGCCAGAGAGGTGGGATGGGGCCAGAGCACAGGGCCACCTGCCAGCACCATGGCTCTCCTCTTCCTCCCCGACTCTCCTCAGCCAGCAGACCCTTGATGGAGTTTAGGGCAGAAGATCTGGCGATGGCAACTCCCGGCTTCCTTTCCAGGCCTCTCGTGTATAGCACACACTGTGGCTTTGGAGCTCAAAACGTGGGGTTTTGCCCAATTACTGATGCAAACGTCCATTCGGAAAGTCAAAACCCAAGCAATGGATGGGGTTTTACTTTGCCCTCAGCCCTTCACTCTGACAGCTCCCTACTGAGAACACAGTCTGATGGATGCTGGTGGAAGGGTAGGGCCCCAGGGGAGCTGTGGAAATGAAGAACTCACCCCACGACACAGGCTTGTCCCAGGAGCTTCTGGAGATCCAGGAATTCAACTACACTACCCATGTAAAAGGCCTCTCTCCCCACGACTTCATGACAACTAGGATGTGTCTCCCTGCGGCCAGCGTTCACTCTGCCTCGTTCTTGTATCTGCCTGCAAGACCCCCAATTGGGCGCGTCCTCTGTGTGCTCTCTGAGCTCTGGGCTCTGAGCTGCTGCATTCAAAGCATGGTCTTTCCTGCCTCCGCTGCTGCTCCCAAGACATGCTAGACCCCTCACGGCTNGCTCTCTGAGCTCTGGGCTCTGGGCTGCTGCATTCAAAGCATGGTCTTTCCTGCCTCCGCTGCTGCTCCCAAGACATGCTAGACCCCTCACGGCTCCTGCTTCTCCAGCTCTGCAGCGGAGCCACAGCCCTGCCGTGCTCTCCAGACCAGCGACAGCTTGCTGGCATAGCCACCTCACCTTTGTCCCAGCCCAGTGAACACCTTCGACTTCCCTCTTCCGTCTTCCCTACTCACCATAGAACCTCCCCCCTGGCAGCTCACTTTGGATGACTTTCCAACTGTCCTTTCAACTGGAGCATCTGACTTTCTGTTTTCTTCCCAGGATAAGGATAAGCAGGAGAGTTATGACATGAACAGGAAGAAATTCAAAGATGCTGCATTTGGCTACCATGTGGCCCTCAATTTTCCCTGATGGACAGAGACAGAGAGACTTCAGCAGGGGTTGGTCCTTGCATCTCCACCATCTGTGCTTCAGACTAAGCTGAAAGAAGCGATCGTGGAAAGGGAGAGATAGAGTGTCTGTTGCTGGTTTGTAAAGAATCCTTTATGGCCTGATTACATTGTGATTATTTGGATTTACATTCTTTTTCCCTAAAATATGATTAGAACACGCAAGGTGAATGCAGATAAACGTTGGTAACGATAAAACCAAATGTCCAACCTAGTAGGCTTAAGGCATCACATAATATGACTTGTAATGAAAGCTATTATTTTCAGTGTCAAATAAATACATGAGTTGAAGGAACTCCTTTTATTCCTGTATCTTTAATGTTATGACACTTCTTTCATCTGCATGAAATTTAAAGGATGCTGGCCTATTCAGACAGAAATTTTCCTACTCAGAAGGAACCTAAAATAGGGGTTACTTAGCAAGATAATCACTGCCTCTCAAAATTTCCTTAAAGAGGTTTTAATTAGCGTTCTCCAGTGCCTCAGGTTATGAGTTGTTGAGGTTTGGTTTGGTTTGGCTCTTGCATTTCAATGATTGATATTGAACTACTCTCTCCTGTCACCCAGGAGAATTGCTCCCAATGGGCAAAAGTGAAGTCAGCTCCAAGGGCAGATCTGGGCTTTCCCAGATTCATTATTGCTGCAACGAATAACCCACTGGTTTGGGGGGGGGCAGTGTAATACATGTATCTGTGTTTAAGTGCAGGTAAGAACAAACCCATATAAATAGTAAGGCTGTGTGTGTCTGTAAGGGGTGTGTGTGTGTGTGTGTGTGTGTGTCTGGCAAGTGCAAATTGTCAATACGCAAGAAGCTTACTGGTGGTAACTAAACTGTGCAGGAAGGTTCGAGTGGTGTGGTGNTAAACCGTGCAGGAAGGTTCGAGTGGTGTGGTGCTGGTGCAGGCAGAGCGGATGCGACCCAAGGAAGACATCTGGGGACAGGGTTCGGCCCCATACCAGATTCTTCCTTGAGACTGCCAGGGATAGCAACAGTTAATTATGAGGCAGAAGGCATTTGGAATTAAACCAAAAATGGACCTGGCCTCAGGTTGGGAGTGCAAGGGAATGACAATGTAAGAGTCCAGACTTGTAAAGAAGCAGCTGAGAGAGAAACCAGTTCCAGGTGTGAAGAGTTTAGGACAGTTCCCGAACTGAATTCAAGGAGGGAGGAAAGCCAGAAAGAACTTTGCTTTTATCTAGAAGTGGGGTCATCGAGAAGGAAGTGAGGCTGGTGAAGCCTCGGAAGTGAAGTGAAGGACCTCAGGTGAGAAGTCTGAGCTTTTCTGTGATGTTATCACTGCATGAAAAACCGCACGTGCCTGCCTGTGAGCCGTGTTCACACCTCACAGTAAAGGATTTAGCCTCTGGCAAAAGGGGTTGGATGGGCTGGACTGTGTTCACACAGAGGACAGAAGGCCATCATGGCTTTGTGACCTATAAGACAGTGATAAACTGACACGGGGCCTCATCCCAGTTCTGCCATTAACTAGCTGAGGACCTAGACATGTCCTCCAAAGGCCAGACGTCAGTTTGCTCATCTGGAGGAAAATCAGGCAGGTGACATGTATAATTGAGTGGATACTCTAGGAGATGCCCACATGCATTTTACTGTCAAGGGGCAACTAGGTAATCTCTAAATTCCCTTCCAGCTCTAAAACTTAACATGCAGTGGGCGGGGGG
>NW_023204604.1:0-507 GCF_002007445.2 Ailuropoda melanoleuca
AAAAAAAAAACAGACAATAACAAGTATGGGTAAGGATGTGGAAAAACTGGAACCGTCAAACATCGCTGGTGGGAACATAAAGTGACGTAGTGACTTTGGAAAACAGTCCAGTGTTCCTCAAAACGTTAAATAAAGAATTATCCTATGACCCAGCAATTCCACTAGGTATGGGAAATTGAAAACATTAAATCCACATAAAAACTTGTATACAAATGTTCATAGCATATTCATAATATCCAAAAAGCAGAAACAACCCAAATGTCCATCAACTGATGAACAGATAAATAAGTGGTCTATCCATACAATGGAATATTATCTGTCAATAAAAAGGAATCAAGTAATGAGAACATGCTACAACATAGTGAACTCTGAAAACATTTATGCTAAGTGAAAAAAGCCAGTCACAGAGAACCATATATTGTATGAATCTACATGCAATGTCCAAAAGAGGCAAATCCATAGATAGAAAGTAACTGGCCATTGCCTTGAGCTAGAGCGAAGCTGGGG
>NW_023204605.1:0-507 GCF_002007445.2 Ailuropoda melanoleuca
AAAAAAGTTTACTTGCCTTATTTGTAGCAGTAGCACTGGATCCAGGGACCACAGGCACATTCGTCACTTGAACTGAAAGATAATTATTGTCTATGAGTGGCCAGGCTCCTTCCACTTTGCACGTCTGAAAGTGATCCTTGAAAGTTCTAAGGTGAGGATCTCCGAACAAGCCACAGAAAAGGTAACTGGGAGGGTTCAGATCCCCTCCCCTGTGTTCTCTGGCTCCTGCATGGCTGTGATAGTTACAAGGGTCATGGGTCACTTCAGGGTTGGTAGAGGATGTGGGTCCATCCTTCGAACAGTTCCTCTGGCTCATGAGGTCACTGATACCCAACACAGCAGAATGGTACACCAGGTTACCGCGGCAGGCTTTTGAAGTTCGCTGGGTGCAGCCAGCATAGGCACGCAGAGCCTTGCAAAACTCAGAGTCAAAGCCGTCAACGGCAGAGTTCAGGTGTGAAGTCAGGGACACGAAGTCCGTGGTACATTTCTGGATTCGACATTGGG
>NW_023204606.1:0-507 GCF_002007445.2 Ailuropoda melanoleuca
AAAAATAAAAATAAAAAATAAAAGATTTTACTTATTTAGAGAGAGCACATGCTCACATAAGCAGGAGGATGGGCAGAGGGAGTGAGAGAGAGAGAATCTGAAGCAGACTCTGTGCTCAGTGTGGGGCCCATCGAAGGACTTGATCTCACGACCCTGAGATCATGGCCTGAGCCAAAACCAAGAGTCAGACGCTTAACCGACTGAGCCACCTGGGTGCCCCAAGAAGCATTATTTTAGATAAGATGGACAGGAAAGGTGAATATTGAGTCGAAATCAAAAAACAAGAGAGGGAGAAATGATGGTGACGTCGATTAGTGTGGTAGCAGTGAAGATGGTAAGTGGTCAGAGTTAGAGTTATGTTTTGAAGGTGAAATTACCATTTGTCTAGTCAGCTCGGGCTGCTGTAACAAAACTACCATAGATTGGATGGCTTAACAAAAATTTATTTCTCACAGTTCTAGAGGCTGGGAAGTCCAAGATCAAGGTACCATCCAATTCGGTTCCTGG
>NW_023204607.1:0-507 GCF_002007445.2 Ailuropoda melanoleuca
AGGCTAGGATGGGGATAATAAGAATCAGCTGGAAGGAAGCTTACACTCTGGGCAATGGCTGCTCCAAATCCCATAGTCACTGGCTTTGAAGAGCCATCTGTCTAGAAATGATTGGCTCAGAGTCTGCACACAGAGATAATGAATCCAAGGTCAGAGGGTCAAGTTCATGCACATCTGAGCCAACTAGCTCAGGAAGGGTGGAAGGGAATCATGAGTCTATGGCTGCTGGGCCCCCTCCAGCCCCACTGGCTTTGTGTGTGTATGGCACTGGCTGCCAGAAAGAAAAATAGCAGGAGGGGGTGGGGAGCTTAGATGCTCAATGCAGAAAGCTTTGACTGAGCAACTACCTGAACAGGATCATGCCCTCCCAACTAAGTGGAGTTAACGAAGCCAGCAAAGCCTGATCTCTGCCCTCAGGAAGCTTAGTGTGGTGGCTGAATCAAAGAAGAAGACTAGCAATTCCCATGAGAGTTAGAACAAAGGAAGAAACAAATGCTGTAAAAAGGA
>NW_023204608.1:0-507 GCF_002007445.2 Ailuropoda melanoleuca
CGGAATCCGGGGATGTACTGTATGGTGACTAACATAATATAATAAAAAATCATTAAAAAAAAAAAAGATCTCCCAGATGTGAAAATGGTGACATCTATGAGTCAGATAACATATCTGGTTGAAAATGTTATTTTCTGAAAGGAAGAGTTGTGATCTACTCTGCGGTTCTATGTGACTAGTAGTAAAAAATCCCACCAGTTCCCTGTGATTCGGGTAATGACAGAAAGGTTTTTAAATCACCATTCTTCTAGCTATAAGTTTACCTTAAAGGGAGTGAAATTTAGGAAACTTCTAAAGTATTTTCTAAAACACTTCCCTTCAAAACTTGAACATTGAAAAAAACCAAATATATTCTCCCCCTTTCCATTTTGTCCTTTATAGTTCTTTAAATAAAATCTGCTTATGGCATGAGCAATGCAGTAACCACATAACCTATCTTGATATTCCAAAGTAAGGTGACTGTAGACCTGTAAAGGAGGCTGAAAACTAGTATTTGGCATACTTCAA
>NW_023204609.1:0-507 GCF_002007445.2 Ailuropoda melanoleuca
GAGATTCAAAAAAAAAAAAAAAAATTAACGGGAGAACTTTTAACACTCCCAGTTCCCAAGCTGAGCCTTTTACCAAATAAATCAAAAGCAGAAACCCAGGCATCCATATTTTTAAGTTCCCAGGTGATTTCAGTGTGCAGCCAAGGTTAAGAACCACTGCTAGACTAATTGGATAGCTTTGTGGTTTGCAACTCTGGCTGCAATTAGAATCTCCTAGGGCGTTTTTATAAGACCAATGTATGGTCCCTAACCCCAGGTTCTGATTTTAATTGGCTTATAGTAGGGCCCTGGCACCAGTATGTTCTAAATTTTTCCAGGTGATTCTGATGTATAGACAGAGTTGCACACCACTGTCAGGTAAACTAACATGAGTTGAATATTCACTCTGGGCAGGGCTCTGAGCTGAGTGTTTTATGTGCCTTGAATTCTCAGAATAATCCAAGAAGGGGTAGTATTATCCTCGTCTCACAGAAGAGGAAACTAGGACTCAGAAACATGAAATAAATC
>NW_023204610.1:0-507 GCF_002007445.2 Ailuropoda melanoleuca
AAATGACTGAATCTTTAAATTTAAAATGCTGTATACACACAAAGAAAGAGACAAGTAGAACAGATATTGTTGTTCGCTGACAACTCCCACAAATTCCATTCCACACATATCCTTTCTAACACTGGTAGTAAGTATTCAAGGGGCCCAAAACATAAAGAGCTATGTCAACAAGGAGTGATTCCTGGCAATGACAGGAAGGAATTTTTATAAGGGGGAAAAAAAAAAAAGAAAGAAAGAGACATGCCATCAAAGCAGGGTAGAACTATTGTTACTGTTTAAGGAAGGACTATTCCATTTTAATTATCATTTCACTGGTCAAACAAGTTAAACTGTCACTATTGCTGACTTTAGACTCTCAATCAAATAATTTTACAATTAATAAACACATTTCTATCAATATCTGCATTTACCAATAAATTATCTATAATATTATCTGTTATAAGGTTATAATATTATCTATCTGCTTATTTGAAGGGGGTAGTTTTAGTAATATAAAAACCTTTTTTT
>NW_023204611.1:0-2166 GCF_002007445.2 Ailuropoda melanoleuca
CGGATGCTTCTTTAGAGACCCCAGGTCACACCGCTGGTGCCCCACACAGCCACGCAGCCACTCTATCCACAAGAGAGGTTCCATCGGGGCACCACATGGCTGGAGAGTCCCCACAATCCCATTTAAGGCCACCGTGGAGCAGTGTAAAAGATGACCCAATGACTGTGAACAGGATGGAGATACCCAAGCCCCTCCCACGTGCTGCGTGTCTGCTGAAACCTGGAAATGGCTGCCCTGGGCCACAATGGGAGCACAGCGGCCTCTGTGGGAACCACTAGGTCACATCTGAAAATGTACCACGTGCTCGCAGGCCACGAACCTCCTTGGCACCAGATGAGACCAGGATGGCCCGACCGGGCAGCTGGGCCTGAGGTAGTGCATTGTGGGCCACCGAGAGTCTGGTCTCAGTGGTGTCACAGGGCCCAGGGGTGTGGTGGCAGCTCCCTGACCCGTCGCTCAGCCAGACCGGGCTCAACAGACCCTTTGACTGACTTCATTCATTTGGCATCTCAAGATCCGTGCACACTGCTGCAGGTGGCCATGTGACGTCCTGCTACAGGAGTGCAACACAACGTATTAACATTGGTCCATGCTAATTTTGAGAGACACCTGGGCTGCTCCCACTTTCTGGCTGTCACGAACAGGCTTCACCTGGCCCTGGTGTGCATGCGTCTCACTTGTCTAGGCTGCACCCCGCGAGTGAAACTGCTGGCTGACAGAGTGCGTACGTCTTCAACTCCACCAGATAACGCCAACCTCTTTCCTAGACGGCATTCCAGGCTATGCTCTGCCGTCTATGAGTGCTTACTGCTCTACGGCCTTCATCCATACTTACTACCATTGCAATTCTTAATTTTTATCAATCTGATGGGCGTGCAGACGTGTTTCAAGGTTTTTCACTCTGATGACGAGGCCAAATATTTTCACATGTAGAAACTGGGCTTCTTCTTTGTGAAGCACATACTCAAGTTTCTTGCCCATATTTCTGTTGGGTTACCTGCCTTTATGTCCCAGATGCTAGACTTTTGTCAGTTATATGTTGCAAATGTCTTCCCCCACTGTCTAGCTTGTCCTTTGTCTTCTTCATAGGACTGTTTGATGAAGTACAGTCTGTTTGGTGGTGGTGGTGGTGGTACGATTTGTCAGCCTTCTCCTTTACGGTTAGTGCTTTCTGCATCATACAGAAGTTCATTGCTCTTAATCATCACAAAGATATAAACCTGTCACCTGAGTCTTTCCAAATTTTACTTCTCGTAACTAGCTATTTGTTACACCTGAAGTTATGATTATTTTATGTTGTGAAGCGGAAATCCAATTTCCTTTTTCTTTGCGAATGCAGAGCTGTCCCAGCACCGTTTACTGGAGACCATCCTCTCTTCCTGCTCTCTTACGCTACCTTAGTCATATATGGTGATCATATAACCTAGCATCTGAGCCAGAAAAACTTAAGAATAAGAGGGCATTATTAAAATTATGTCAGGACAACGGGCGTATCTTGGGACTGTCCTGAGCAAACCAGGATACCCGGCTACCCTAGTCATGTGACAAGTACCCATACATGCACAGTGTTGTTTCTGGTCTACCGTCTGTCCCTGCCCGAAGACCACCTGGCTTAATTAGTAAGCTTTACAAAAGGCTGGATATCTAGTGGAGCAAGTCATTTCACTGTGTTCTTAATCTTTCAAAGGTCTTGATAGTTCTTGGCCTTTGGTATTTCCATGAAAATTAGCTTGTGAGATTCCACCAAAAAAGTGTCAGGATTTTGACTGAGGTTGCATTGAATCTACAGATCAACTGGGAAGAACTGGTGCGTTTATGACACTGGGTCTTCCAATCTGGGAGCAGGTGAATTCTCCATTTATTCAGAACTTCTTAGAAGGCAGTATACACTAATATTTCTATTACTTTCCTGGTGGGGTGGGGTCTATTAAAAAAGTCTTACAAATTCTTTTTTGTTAGATTTATTTCCTAAGTATTTGATATTTTTCGTGCTCTGGTAAAAACCCAAAACGGCTANGAAACAGCTATAGAAATGCAGGGACGGTTGGCAATGAAGAGGGACACACTAATGCTCCAGCAAGGTCTGACTTTAAAAGGAACACATTTTTCTCCTTCTCATTCTTAAAGCCACCCCCACCCCTTCACTGCTTTTCTGTAGGATCCTTT
>NW_023204612.1:0-248 GCF_002007445.2 Ailuropoda melanoleuca
AAGAAGAAATAATACCTATTCTCCTAAAGCTATTTCAAAAAATAGAAATAGAAATGAGCTACCAAACTCATTCTATGAGGCCAATGTTACCTTGATCCCCAAAACAGGCAAAGACCCCATCAAAAAGGAGAATTACAGACCTATTTCCTTAATGAATATGGACACCAAAATTCTCAACAAGATCCTTGCTAATAGAATCCAACAGTACATTAAAAGGATTATCCATCATGACCAAGTGGGATTCATCC
>NW_023204612.1:615-1274 GCF_002007445.2 Ailuropoda melanoleuca
TCGGCAAAGAAGAAGTCAAATGGTCTCTCTTCGCAGATGACATGATACTCTATATGGAAAACCCAAAAGAATCCACCCCAAACTACTAGAAGTTATAGAGCAATTCAGTAATGTGGCGGGATACAAAATCAATGCNTTTCTATACACGAACAATGAGACTGAAGAAAGAGAAATTAGGGAATCCATCCAATTTACCAAAAATCATACATTATCTTGGAATTAACTTAACCAGAGACGTAAAGGATATAGATTCTAGAAACTACAAATCACTCTTGAAAGACATTGAAGAAGACACAAAAAGATGGAAAAATATTCCATGCTCATGGATAGGAAGAATTAATATAGTTAAAATGTCTATGCTACTCAGAGCAATCTACACTTTCAATGCCATCCTGATCAAAATACCAATGACATTTTTCAAAGAACTGGATCAAACAGCCCTTAAATTTGTGTGGAACCAGAAAAGGCCCCGAATCCCCAAGGAATTGTTGAAAAGGAAAAACAAAGCTGGGCGCATCACGTTGCCGGATTTCAAGCTGTACTACAAACCTGTGATCACAGAGACAGCATGGTACTGCCACAAAAACAGACACATAGACCAATGGAACAGAATAGAGAACCCAGAAATGGACCCCCGGCTCTTTGGGCAACTAATTTTG
>NW_023204612.1:1397-1498 GCF_002007445.2 Ailuropoda melanoleuca
GTTGAAAGACCTCGGTGTGAGATAGGAATACATCAAAATCCTAGAGGAGAGCATAGGCAGCAACCTCTATGACATTGGCCAAAGCAACATTTTTCATGACA
>NW_023204613.1:0-507 GCF_002007445.2 Ailuropoda melanoleuca
CAGGGTCCCTTTATGAATTAGCTAATTGCAAAATAGACAGACACCAGAGGAGTGAGTTTGGCCATTTAGGGGGCTTGAGCCCTGAAGCTGTCAGCTCATCACTGTCCTGCTGCTCAAACACTGCCAAGCACAGCTGTCTGTTCAGGCTATTGGACAATGGAGATGTGTCAGTGGTGAATGCCTGGCGCTTCACTGCAGGTGGAAGACACAGATGGTTAGCTGTCATGATACTTATCCTTGTCAAAAATCATTGCTCTCTTTCTTGTCTCAATATGACCTGTGCCAACAGAAAGAGGGCTCTGGGAGTCAGCACAACTAGGGACTAGCCCAGCTCAGGCTCCAGCTAGCCGTGTGACCATGAACCAGTCATTCTACCTCTCTGCAGTCAGTTTCCTCACCTGTGAAAGAGTGAAATAACACACAGCAACCCGATATACAATACTAAGAACAGCAGAATAGCTCCGGTTGCCCGAAGGATCCTGGTGGGCCCGGTGGTGGTGGTGGTGG
>NW_023204614.1:0-2310 GCF_002007445.2 Ailuropoda melanoleuca
TGGCCTTAAATTATTACTTATGCTGCAGGCAGACTCAAAATTTTGCGTAGCAGGAGGGACTGAAGCAGGGGCCCCTTCTGGCCCCCCCAGTTTTAGCCTCTGGCCCGGCGAGGGGGAGGGGGACATGTGCTTGGAGGTCCCTGTATGAAAGGTGTTGCCGAAGAAGAAAGTTCTGTCCTCTGATTTGGAACCCTGCAGCTGGCATGAGAGAGACAGAGCCAGTGCTGACCGGTAGCACTTTGTGGGAGTGACCACTCCCTGGACGAGCTTAGGGGCTACAGGGAAGAATTTCAGACATGGAGGTAAATGCAAGAGGCAGGTACTGATTTGGAATCGTGACCCACCATCAGAACTCCGGTGAGCAGGTGACCCGGCTGTGGTCTTGGGAAAGGTGATACAGACCTTTCCAGAAGGAGGTTGGCTGGCCCTGGATTTGAGTTTTAGAACCTGAGGTGGAGGATTTAGTTCAATGTTTCCGAATTGTCTGTGCATTGGAATTCCCTGGGGAGCTTTAAGAACGTCCCAAAGCCCTGTCACATCCCAGACCAGTGATGTTGGAATCTTGGGGGAATGGGACCTTGCCCCCTAGGTGATTCACTGTACAGCCAACTTTGAGAACCAGGGTCTAGAAAAGCTTTTCNAAGGTCCCGGCACATTGCCTGGGGATCTTGTTCAAATGTGAATTCTGATTCCTGTGTCTGGAGCAGGCTTAGTGCAAGCCTGCATTCCTTCCTTCCTTCCTTCCTTCCTTCCTTCCTTCCTTCCTTCCTNTTCCTTCCTTCTTTCCTTCCTCCCTCCCTCCCTTCCTTCCTTCCTCTTTCCTTTTTATTGATTTATAATTGACATAGAGTATTAGATTAGTTTCAGGTGTACAATGTGGTGATTCAATATTTTTATACATTACAAAATGATCCCCTCGATAGGTCTAGTTATCGTCTGTCACTATACAAAGTTACAATATTATTGACTATGTTCCCTATGCCGTACATTACATCCCTGTGATTTATTTTATAACTGGAAATTTGCACCTCTTAATCCCCTTCACCTATTTGGCCCATCCCCCTGGGCACCGCCATCAAGCCCCAGGTGCTGTTTGTGCTTCTGGGCCCCACTGGGTGGGCAAGACCTAGGGAGAAGAATCAAGTTCCTGACTTACTTAGCTTCACATGGAGGGCTTCTGGAACTATTGCTTTTCCATGACATTCCAGCATCTTTGGTTCTCTCAGGGTCAGGCTGGAGAACAGGGGGCCTGGACCCTGCCTCCCATCTTTATGTATTCTTACAAAGATTAGGGCAGTTAAATATTCATTAAAGGTCCATCTCTGAACATGTACATTATTGCTGCAGTTTTGGAGACTAAAAGTTCATATCGTGATTACAAATGACTTGCACTTCCTTGTCCTTCAGGATCCAGTGCATTCTCCTGTCCCTGGCCAGCATTTATACAGTCGGAATCAGAAGTGAGGAGAGCTGGGAGGGACCTTAGGAATTATCTAGTCTACGCCACTCGGTGTTTGGAGGAGAGGATGCTGAGACCCAGAGTGATTTGTCCTGAGTTACAGATCATCAGGCCAGGGCTGCTGTGGACTTGAGACCAGAAGGAGGGAAGTGGCAGGGTGAGGCTTGGGGAGAATGATCCCCTCCCCTCCCCTCCCCACCTCTCCCCAAGGCCGCTCACAGGGTAGGGGAATCACAGGACAGAGACATCCAGAAAGACTGCAGATATAGTCACATTAAAGACACCTGAGAATCGAGAGACGTACCGTTAATTATACCTGTGATTTTTCCATCCCCTCCCCCCCCACCCCACCAACTTCAGTTAGCTGTGCAGAAGCTTGACGAAGTTCTCTGCGCCTGTGGTTTGAGTTGACACCTTGACAGATGTTCCGTGACCTGCTCCCAGGTGGGACGCTGATGCAGGCCGCCCTACTTCATGGAAAATAATTACATTTACTATTTTTGCCCCAAATATTTTCCTCCTGTCGTTGAAACAAATAAAGTACACCCTCGACATACAGGTTTCTTGATGTCGTGGTGAATATGTTAAACCTGTTGTAAGAATAGTTCATAATTGATGTTCTTGGCATTTATCACCCAGCCGTGACGTGTTCAGATGACTAATAAATTATATTTTGTTGGATCCTTTTTTCCTGCTTTTTCAACTCAAGGCACCTGTTTCAGCACGTCAGCGTTGACGGGGNTGTCAGCGTTGACGGGGACGGTTTCCTGCCCGTGGCTCTATGCTTTGTCAGCTGCCTTCAGGTGAAGACAATGGACGTGAAGCTCTGGGCCTGACATGGACATTGCTGT
>NW_023204615.1:0-1981 GCF_002007445.2 Ailuropoda melanoleuca
TCCCATCACCTCAGGGCAAACTATAAATGAGGAGCTTGGCATTGGTAATTACGTAAAGTACTTGCTAATACAAGGAAACAAAGGATGCCCAGAGAAGGAACAATGAATACAGAAATGATGAAACAAACAAGAAAAGCAGTATATAACTATGAATTGTATCAGGAGTTCTCAGTGGAATCGAAGAAAGCAAACAATGTGAACCTGCTAATTTGTAACCNAACCTGCTAATTTGTAACCTTACAAGAATCTTTCCCCTACGACCATGTGTGTTGAAATCTGCTGTGTGTGAGACAGAAGCTTAGGAGGAGAGGAAAAGAGAGAGAACACGCAACAGAGAAAATGACTTTTCCATAATAGATTCATAAATCATAAAGTCTTTATAATACATGCAGGAACCTGTCCATGAGGACCTCAAAGGACAGAGAAATCATGGTAAAGAACCTCCATACTCCAGACGCTGTGTGAAAGTTCACTTCCAGCTTCCCCTTCATCCTCCTCTTTCCCATGAGGATTTGGGGTCTGGATGGAGATGATCGGCACTTCCTGGGGCTTGATCCCCTTTAGATGCCTGTGTAGTAGGGTCTGCATGCCTCACGTTGTGTGGGAAGTGAACACCTCCCTTTCTGACACAGTTAAATGTGTTCCTCCCTAGAACCATCTGTCTCAGGGTGAGTAAAGGGCCTTATGGGTTGGATTTTAGGTGTTATTTTTTATTTAAATTCAATTAGCCAACATATAGTACATCATTAGACTCAGATGTAGTGTTCAACAATTTATCAGTTGCATATAAACATTCTGTTCCATGGATGTAACTAGACGGTAGCATTCTGAGTAAATTAAGTCAATCTCAGAAAGACAAATATCATATGTACGTGGAACATAAGAAAAAGTGCAGAGGATTATAGGGGAATGGAGGGAAAACTGAATGGGATGACATCAGACAGGAAGACAAACCAGGAGAAACTCCTAACTATAGGAAACAAACTGAGGATTATGGAAGGGAGGTGGGTGGAGGGATGGGGTGACAGGGAGATGGGCATTAAGGAGGGCACTTGATGTGATGAGCACTGGGTGCTGTACGCAACTGATAAACTATTGAACACTACATCCGAACTAATGATGTAGTTTGCGTTGGTTAGTTGAATTTAAATAAAATTTAAAAGAAGAGGAAAAGAAGAAACGTGNCTAGTTGAATTTAAATAAATTTTAAAAGAAGAGGAAAAGAAGAAACGTGTGCCCACTTGACACCCAATCCCTCTGCCTTGCTATACACATGGATGAGCTTGTCTCCTTATGTAAATACTTGAGTATAGTTCCTAACACCCCCTTTTGTAGATGGCGACTTGGGCCATCATTTCCAGGACTTTCCAGGATGCATATCTGATTAGAGGGAGAGAATGACCCTAACCACGCAAGCAATAATGGTCTGGACCCTGGACTACTGTCTCAANTGGACTACTGTCTCATCCTCCAGGTATGTGAACAGGTGAACCTGAACTTTAAAATTGCAGGCCACAGTTGAACAGCCTGACAAGAGAACACAAGAGAACCTTCATGAGGTTTCCAAATCTCCATCAACTCCAGCACAAACCCACTCAAGTAACTGGGGCTGGAGAACAGTTCAGGCAGAACTCAGCCTAGATCACTAGAAACAGGCTAACTGTGTCCTCACACCACCCACCCTGGGGACACCAAGAACTTGTGAATGTCACCAGTTCTNCTGTCACCAGTTCTCAGGATTTTTTAATGCTTCCCCGTCTCTGTGGGGACCCACAAGCAAATCACCTGGGGTGTTCCCAGAAGAAATCGGCATCAGAGGCAGAGGCCAGCATGCTGGGTCTCCATCCTTCAGACAGCCATGCAGATGCTGTGGTCCCTCCTCTGCCTTCTGGCAGCACCCCTGGGGAAGGGTCTGGGGGCTCTGGGATAGACAGGGGCCTTTCCCTGGGATGGGATTGACTCACCATGACTCTCTTTGTCC
>NW_023204617.1:0-507 GCF_002007445.2 Ailuropoda melanoleuca
AACACAGGCAGGGGGAGTGGGAGAGGAAGAAGCAGGCTCCCAGCAGAGGAGCCCGATGTGGGGCTCGATCCTAGAATGCCGGGATCACGCCCTGAGCGGAAGGCAGACGCTTAACGACTGCGCCACCCAGGCGCCCCTGTTATTTTCACTACCTAGCACAATGCCTGAGATATACAAGGGAACCAATAGTAAATAAATATACTTGGATGGATGAAAAACTAAGTGTGCTATTGCCACCAAGGAAAAACTACCCCCAAATTACATTTACGAGGAAGTAAAAACATCCAGTAAGCTGGAGGATATTGTTTACCTTCCTTGAGAAAACAGCATTTTTTTCATAAGAAGAAATATTTTTTGGAAAAATATTTTCAACCCAAATTGTTATGGAATATTATGTATCTATTGAAAAAATTGAAGTAAGTATGTGAGTAGATATCCAGGATACGTTTTTAATGCAAAATAGATAATTTTGAAATTTAGACATCATATGTAATTTGATCCTATTTT
>NW_023204618.1:0-507 GCF_002007445.2 Ailuropoda melanoleuca
CCCCAAGTTGGGTGAAGAAATTATGTAAAAAAAGAGAAAAAAAGTATTGTCCAAAAAACTATCAGAACTGATAAATGAATTCAGTAAGCCCGCAGGATAGAAAATCAATATACAGAAATCCAGTACTATTTTGAATAAAAGTGGTGAGAGTGCATATCCTTGTCTTATTCCTGATCTTAGGGGAAAAGCTCTTGGTTTTTCACCATTGAGTATGACATTAGCTGTCGGTTTTTCATATATGGCCTTTTTTAAGTGGAGATACATGCCCTCAAAACCTATCCCTTTATAATAAATGGATGAGTACTTTGTCAAATGCTTTTTCTACCTTTATTGAAATTATCATACAGCTTTTATCTTTTCTCAGTGTGTTGCTGTATCTTGTTTACTGGTTTGCACGTTCAATATTTAAACCACCCTTGCATCTCAGGAATAAATCCTAGTTGATTGTGCTGAATGCTTTTTAATATATTGTTGGATTTTGTTGAGGATCTATGTTCATCAGAGCTG
>NW_023204619.1:0-507 GCF_002007445.2 Ailuropoda melanoleuca
CCCAACCCCTAACATGTCCAACTCCTCATAGAAATTTATTTTTTTGGAGTATAGTAATACTTTGCTTTTTCCCCTCCCCTAAAAAAAGACCCTTTCTATCTTTCTTCCTTTTATTTTCAATATCAGTATTTTGGATGGCTTTTTGACTCATTGCTGACCCATACCTTTCCCAGGTTGCTAATCTGCAGACTCACTCGGTATCCTGGGATCGCGAAATCTTCCTCTCCTTTCCAATGTTGCTGTTGAAACTTTCAGGAGCTTGTGTTTGGTTTTCTCAGATGGTCACCTAACAAGAAACCTAGTGCATCTTTGTTTCAAAAACAGTTGTAATCTCTGTGCATGCTGCTCGTATCTTGCCATCCCATGCTAAAGGTAACGACTCCTTGTTTCTCTTGGCCAAGGGGTCCGTCAGCCATGGTCAGGTGCTTATCAACTCGCCACCCTCACTTTTTTGTCATGTGTCCTCTACCACCCTCCCTGACCCACAAAAAAAAAAAAAAAAACCAC
>NW_023204620.1:0-507 GCF_002007445.2 Ailuropoda melanoleuca
TTCTTTCAAGCCATACATGCTAATATTCAATGCTACAAAGAGGAAACACAAATTTATACTATAACAATGTATCACTACATACCCACCAGAATGGCTAAACTTAGCAAGTCTGAAAATACCAAGTGTTGGAGAGAATGTGAAACAACTGGAACTCTCATAAGTCAGCAGTGGGAGTACATGTTGGTACAACTACTTGGACATTCATATGGAAGTACTACAAGAGCTAACTATAGTCCTACTCTATTACCCAGCAATTACATTTCTGGGTGCCACAGATCCAAAAGAAACAAGTACATTAGTCCCCAAAAAGGCATGCGTAAGAATGTGCATAGGAAAAAACAAAACAAAACAAAACAAAACTGGGGGTGGGGGTGGGGAAGGTAAATAAAGTGAAGTGAAGTCATAAGGGCAGAACCTAATTCAACAGGACTAGTGTTCTTATAAAAGGAAGAGACACCACACACATGCACAGGAAAGGCCATGTGAGGACTTAGTGAAAAGGCAACC
>NW_023204621.1:0-507 GCF_002007445.2 Ailuropoda melanoleuca
TCCAGACCTGACTTTGAGCTGATCATTCAGACCCTCAGAATTCCTGAATATTTAGCAATTGGTTCTTGCTTCTCCCATTAGCTAACTACAGCACACCACTTGGTAGGGGAGCTTCGATTTCAGGGATTGGTAGACTCCCAGAAATGTAATAGGATTAATATCATCTTTAGGGACAGTGTTATTTGTTTGAAACTATTGTTGATTGGTTGGTACTGAAGTGAATTCATCCCTGATTGGCTGGCTTTCAGAAGCAAGGAACTGTCACTGATTGGTCTGCTTGCTAAGCTTTTACTGAGGTGAGTTGTCATTGATCTACTGAACAGATTTGAAACTGGTTCTGACAGCTGCTTGTCACCTCAGGTACCTAAAAAACTGTCCTTTCCCAAGTCTGTGGCAACATTTTAATTCTCAGGGGTTACCCACATTAGATAATTTTAACATAAGCCTTTTTCTTTTTTTAATGGCCAGCCACAAACCTTAAGGATGTTTATTAACTCTACATAGATA
>NW_023204622.1:0-507 GCF_002007445.2 Ailuropoda melanoleuca
AATATTGGCCTTTTCACACCGATTTCTTTCACTTAGTAACATGCATTTAAGGTTCGTCTGTGTCTTTTCAGGCTGACACTCATCTATTTTTAGCGCTGAATGATATTTATCGTCTAGACATAGTTTAATAATCCATGCACTCACCGAAGGACATCTTTGTCGCTTCCAAGTTTGGTGACTATGAATAGAGCTGCTGGACACATCCATGGGCAGGTTTTTGTGTGGACGTAAGTTCTCAGCTCCTTTGGGTAAATGTCAAGGAGCGTGACTGCCAGGTTGTATGTGGGAGTATGTGCGCTTTTGTGCCAACCTGTCTTCCAAAGTGGCCACACCATGTTGCATTTCCGCCATCTGTGAATGAGGGTTCCTGTTGCTCCCCATCCTCACTAGCATCTGGGGGTGTCGGGGTTCCACATTCGGGCCAGTCTACTCGGTGTGTGGTGGTGTCTCACTGATGTTTTATTTTGCATTTCCCTGATGACGTGGAGCAGTTTTCTGTATGCTTAT
>NW_023204623.1:0-507 GCF_002007445.2 Ailuropoda melanoleuca
AATCAATTAGCATCAGAACTTCAAGTTCTTAAAAACATTGGTTTAGTTCTTACATTCTAAAGAAAAAAAAAAGGGGGGGGGAAGCCAAAGAGTCTAGGAAGGACTGGATCTTATGGCATATGAATTAATACAGCAAAGTAAATTCAAATAAAAAAAGTTTTTTAGCTCATAAACTAGGTAGCTCTTTGCACATAAAATTAAGGTTGAAATATCATTGCTCCTGGGGCACCTGGGTAGCTCAGTTAGTTAAGTGTCCAACTCTTGGTTTCAGCTCAGGTCATGATCTCAGGGTTGTGGGATCAAGCCCCACATTGGGCTCCTTGCTCAGTGGCAAATCTACTAGAGATTCTTCATCCCCTCCATCCCCCCCACTTGCTCTTGTGCTCTTCCACTCTCCAAAATAAATAAATAAATCTTAAAAAAATAAAAGACATACCACTGTTCCTATTTGAGAAAGTCTGTTAAGGCTAATGCTTCCTACAAAAGCATGTGGGCTCTACCTTCCAC
>NW_023204624.1:0-507 GCF_002007445.2 Ailuropoda melanoleuca
AATGCTGGTTGCTCCGTAATATGTCACTGTACCCCTAGCTTTCCAAGGCAGGAGGAAGATGTTGCCCCCATCCTTTGTTAGCATGAAAAGATAAGTTTCGGGCTGAGGCTCCTGCTCTGTTTACAGCCCCCTCAGTCTGTCAGTGAACATTCCTGCCGAGCCCAGGGCACCTCATGGTATGAGGGAGGAAAATCCTTTGTTCAGTGTTTTGTTTTGTCTTGTTTTCTCACCAGAAACACTCAACAGTAAGATTGGATGTACTCCTAATATATTTTTCTTTTTTGCTACTCATCACCCTATTTCCAAGGCAAGTCTATAGAAGCTGGGTCCAGCGTTTTCCAAGTTGTCACAAACCAACCCTAGAATCAGCTCAGTGCTTAGCCCCACTCTCAGTACCTGTCTCTCAGTATAAATCATTTTTCTTTCAATGGAAAGGATCACTTTCTTATATACTCACATACTTAGGAAAAGATTAAGAATGGTATGTGTCACAATGACATTGCTTGA
>NW_023204625.1:0-221 GCF_002007445.2 Ailuropoda melanoleuca
CAAAAGAATAGAGAAAGGACCGAAATTAATAAAATTATGAATGAAAAAGGAGAGGTCACAACCAACACCAAAGAAATTGAAAGGATTATTAGAAACTTTTATCAACAGCTTTATGCCAATAATTTAAGCAATCTGGAAGATATGGAGGACTTCCTGGAAACCTATAAACTACCAAGACTGAAACAAGAAGAAATTGATTTTTTAAACAGGCCAATTAATTA
>NW_023204625.1:568-653 GCF_002007445.2 Ailuropoda melanoleuca
CAAGTGAGATTCAACCCTGGGATGCAAGGGTGGTTCAACATTCGCAAATCGATCGGTGTCTTAGATTTTATCCAGAAGGAAAAAG
>NW_023204625.1:1023-1098 GCF_002007445.2 Ailuropoda melanoleuca
TTACAGAGCAATTCAGTAATGTGGCAGGATACAAAATCAATGCTCAGAAATAAGTTGCATTTCTATACACGAATA
>NW_023204625.1:1243-1523 GCF_002007445.2 Ailuropoda melanoleuca
CATCCCATTTACAATAGCACCAAAAACCATACATTACCTTGGAATTAACTTAACCAGAGACATAAAGGATCTATATTCTAGAAACTATAAATCACTATAAATCACTCTTGAAAGACTTTAAAGAAGACACAAAAAGATGGAAAAATATTCCATGCTCGAATCGGAAGAATTAACATAGTTAAAATGTCCATGCTACCCAGAGCAATCTACACTTTCAATGCTATCCCAATCAAAATACCAATGACATTTTTCAAAGAACTGGAACAAATAGTCCTTAAAT
>NW_023204625.1:1897-2158 GCF_002007445.2 Ailuropoda melanoleuca
AGGAATCCATCAAAATCCTAGAGGAGAACATAGGCAGCAACCTCTACGACATCGGCCAAAGCAACCTTTTTCATGACACATCTCCAAAGGCAAGAAAACCAAAAGATAAAATGAACTTGTGGGACTTCATCAAGATAAAAACATTCTGCACAGCCAAGGAAACAGTCAAAAAAACTAAAAGGTAGCCCACGGAATGGGAGAATATATTTGCAAATGATGCTACAGATAAATGACTGGTATCCAAGATCTACAAAGAACTTC
>NW_023204626.1:0-881 GCF_002007445.2 Ailuropoda melanoleuca
CCTGCTTGTGTTCCCTCTCTCGCTGGCTGTCTCTATCTCTGTCAAATAAATAAATGAAATCTTTAAAAAATAAAAAGATAAAATGTAGTCACACAAAAACCCACCCCCCAGAGTGAGTCCTATTAGCCTTTTATTATTTATTTTGCTTATGTAAATACATTCACGTTAAAATAGATGTCTGCGTGCACACACGCGTGTGCACACACATACACACACACAAATACACACTCACTGAAATGGAATTCTTCTTGACACACTGCTTTTTAAACATTTTTTGGACACAGTAATGTATTGTTTTAATGACTGTATCATATTCCGTATTTGAGGTGTGCCATAAGCTTTTAGTTTTAAAGTTTTCTTTGGATGGACTTCTCAGTTGTTTTCAAACTTTAAAAAGACTAAGATACATAGCCTTTAACTCTGTACGTGGAATTCAAATTGCTCACTCAAAGGCTATGCAGATGATAGGATACTGAAATATTTTCTTGCAGATTATCGTCTCTGAAAGTTGTATCAGGTCAACTGGATAGCCATAGTTCATTTGAACTGTGATCTTTTGTAAATCACATGAATTCTCACATACACATGGATCTGTTTTTCGATTCTCTTGGCTTGAGAGGAAGTGTCTGTGTCTCTGTGTCCCGGTATCTTACATGTTAATACTGTGGTTTGACTTCATGGAACAAGCATCCCATGTGATTCTCTTTTTGAAAAGATTTTTCTAGAATTTTTAAAAAATGAAACGAGGCTTCTAGATGAATTTTATTTTTTTAAAATATTTTATTTATTTATTTTTTTGTCAGAGGGGGAAGAGAGAGAGAGAGCACAAGCAGGGGGAGTGGCAGGCAGAGGGAGAAGCAGGCTCCCTGCTGAGCAAGGAG
>NW_023204627.1:0-507 GCF_002007445.2 Ailuropoda melanoleuca
AAGAGCAGATCCTCCCTCTCGGCCTCAGGAGGAGCCCACCACAGACACCTGGACCCCAGACTCCTGGCCTGGGGCACTGTGCGTAGGTAAGCCTCTGTTGTTGGGGTGCCTGGTGCACGGCAGGGTGCAGCCGCGTCACCCGCTGGCGTGGGCGGGAGAAAGGCCCCTGGGAACGCTGCTCCTCCCACTGCAGGGATGCTGCAGGGATGAGGTGACCGAGGCAAGAACTCAGGGCTGCCCGCGGCGATGGTCGCCATGGAAACCTGACTCCTGGCTTGGGCAAAGGATGAGTTGGGGGTCCTCTGCCAGAGCCCCTGGGCTTCCAGGCGGAAACCCGCTTCCAACGCTGGGCAGGACTGAGACACATTTTAGGGTAGAGACAGCTGAGTCCTTATGTAACAGCAAACTTGAGGAAGTGCAGACAGATGAAGTCACCAAGCCGAGTGCCCCCGAATAGCTGAGTGAACTAATCTGCTGGAGAGCCTAATTTAAGAACAGCCGTTTAAG
>NW_023204628.1:0-507 GCF_002007445.2 Ailuropoda melanoleuca
TCATTCATTCATTCATTCATTCATTCATTTATAAGTAATATCTATACCCCACATGGGGTTTGAACTCCTAACTCCAAGATTAACAGTCATGTGCTCTGTGAACTGAGCCAGCCAGGTGCCCCACATTTATTCATTCATTCTTTAGGGAAATGTACTCTTGTTTGACTTGTTATTTGCTGTTGAATAGTGCCCAGACTCTATAAGGTTACATGTTAACATGTAGATTTTTGTCTGCTACTGATGCAAATAATTTCTTTCAGGTAAAAAATAAAGGAACAAAGCCTCAAACCAAACAAATCAGAGATAAAACCCCCCCCGAAACCCAAAGGTTACAGGGTCCTCGTCCTGTATGACCTTAACCAGTTTTGTATATAACCCAGAATTCCTCTTTTAGCATTCTTTATTCAGTGCCTAGAATATTGAATCTAATATTTAATATTTAATTGAAGCAGCTTTACCATCCTGCTGGTTCTATCTTATTTAGGTAAATAAATTGTAAAAAAAAAA